>NW_007259947.1:139340-205489 GCF_000164805.1 Carlito syrichta | reverse complement strand
AACCAAAAAAAAAAAAAAAAAAAAAAAAAAAAAGATAATGAAGTCAAAGGAAAAAAATAAAATCATCAAAAAAGTGTCAAATTATGAAATTTTAAAATATAAACATTATTTATTGTATATAAATTATGAATGATAACATAATATACATCTTGAATGAACTTGTATTTGTATTGTACATGTAACACAGGACAACCTTAAGACAATTGAGAGATTGGGGAAACGTGACCTCAAGGTCCACCTGCTGCCCCCAATTTGTCCTTCTTCCTTCTCCTGCTTCCCCAACCCTTTTAGCCCTCACATCTTGCCCTAATCTTGCCCTTTGACTGCTGAGAATCTGTCTAGCACAGCTCTGTCAAATAAAAATATTATGTGAATCCCATACATAGTTTTAATTTTCCACATTTTAAAAAGTGAAAAGAAACAGGTAAAATTTAATGATATATTTCATTTAACCCACTGTATCAAATATTTTATCAATTTGATGTGTAATCAATTAAAAATTATTAATTAAATATTTCCATTCTCTTCATTGTAAGTCTTTATTCAAAACCCAATGTATATTTTTGTATTTACAGCACACGTCAATTTGAACTAGCCACATTTCAAATGTAGCCACATGTGACTAATAGCTTACCATATTGATTATCGCAATTCAAGGACCCCCTAAATAATCCAGTTGTACCTCCTTTCTCTGCTTTAATCTATTACTCTCATCTTCCCAGTTAAAACTCTAGTTCTCTCTTATCCTAAGATACCTGTTAGTGGGTGGCTGTAACAAAAGTGTTTGTTTATTTAATAAATGTCTGAGTGTGTATACACTTTTTGGACAAAAGATTGTGTGTTCTTCTCCATTTAGTTTCTCTCTCTCACGGCCAAGCAAGTTCCCTGAATGTTTCGATATACAATCTATAGAATGGGTAAAGATGTATAACTAAGAAACTGAGAAAGAAATTAACTAAACATCAAGTTGATTTACGCAAAAGAAGGGATATAGTAGAAAAAGGAACATAGAAATAAATGAACCTTGAAAACGTTATGCTAAGTGTAATAAGCCAGTCACAGAAGGACAAATACTGCATGGTTCCACATCTATGAGGCATCTAAAATGGATTCGCAGAAGCAGAAAGTGGAATGGAGTTTGCCAGGGGGGAGGAGAAATGGGGAATTGATGTTCAATGGAAAGTTTCAATAATGCAAGATGAAAAAGTTCCAGAGATCTGCGGGGCCTATAGTTAACAATAATGTACTGACACCTAAAAATTTAAGAGGGTAGATGTCAAGTTATGAGGGGTTTTGTTTTTTATTTTAACATAACTTTTGAAGAGAAGTAGGAAAATAAAACGGGTCCAAGACTGAAGAAGGGGGTTAAGAATTTGGCATGTGAGAAATTCCAGAACAAACTTAAGGTACAGTGAATTGGAGGAGGAAGGGGTTTTTGAGACACTCAGACCTGGACTGAGAATTGAATCTCCTTCAATACTGCATAAGAGCCTTGAATAAGAAAATAGAATTCGTTTTTAATAACTTGGAGGGAACTCTTGTTTCTTCTTTAAATGTGACTGTGGATAGAATGGGCTGCATGAACTTCAAGGATTTGTTAGGGTTGCATATTATATGTCCTATCTGCAATTAGCATAGTATAGTGGGGAGGAGGCAAGTGCAGACTCTAAGTCAAGTTAAACAAGCTACAAGTTCCTGTGCCTCTTAACTAGCTCTGTGATCTTGAGCAAGTACTTGGGACTCTGTTTCTTCAACTATATCACCTGGTTGTCATTTTACCTACTGCATAAGGCTGTTTGGAGTACTTAATATGAGTGAAATTATATACATGATAGCACCTCTGTAGAGTCTGACACATAGAGTTTCCTTTTATAATGAACCCAAATCAGGGAACCTGTTAGAATTGCAAGATTGCAAACTTCAGAGATCATTCTACTGCTTAAGGAAAAGAACTCTATTAACTGCTTTAAAAAATTGGAAGCAAGAAATGGCTCTAATACCCTAAGTTTCACAATCTCACCATGCAGTTCAAACCCTTAAATCTTTGTAAGTTTAAAAGTTTCTCTGTGCAAATTAAAATTCTGATAAGTTACTATTTATTCACCTATTAAATTGGCAAAGATTGAAAAACGTAATAACACATTGTAGCCAAGAGTGTGAAAAAATATGCACCTTCATACATTGCTGAAGGCAGTGCAAAACAGCACAACCTCTGTGTTGGGTAATTTGACAAGATCTATCAAAATTTTAAATGTACATATCCTTTGCCAGCAAGTTTATTTCTAGTAATTTAACTTACAGACATGCTCCCACATGTTGAAACGATGTATGTAAAAGGATATTTACTGAAGCATTGTTTGTAATACCCAAAACTTATAAACAACATATATGCCAGTCAAAATAAAAGTGGTCAAGTAATATACGACATGTACAGAAAATGGATTCTATGCAACATTTAACAAGAAAAAAGCAGCTCTATGTATACTGAGGTAGAAAGAACTCCAAAACATATTGTTTAAAGAAAAATCATCTTGCTGTGTATGAATACGAGGCTATCATTTGTTGAGAGAGGGGAGGCAGGGAATACCTATTATGTGTTTGAAAGTGCACAGGTATTCTCTGAAAGGAAACAATAGAAACAACTAATAGCAGCTTCTTTGGAGAGGAAAGCTTGGAAGGTAAGAGACCAGGGTAGGGTGTGGGAAACTTACCTTACTTTTCACTCATTGTATCTTTCAAATTTTGTACCCTGTGCATAATTTGTCTATTAAAAATATTAGGATAACCTTTTTTAAAAAAAGAAAACACAGCCGGGCTCAGTGGCTCAGCCTGTAATCCCAGCACTTTGGGAGGCCGAGGCAAGTGGATTGCCTGCGCCTGAGGGTTCGAGTCCAGCCCAGGCAACTTGGTGAGACCTCATCTCTAGAATAAATCAGAAATTAGCTGGGCATGATAGCGCATGCCTGTAGTTCTAGCTACTTGGAAGGCTGAGGTGGAAGGGTTGCCGGATCCCAGCAGGTCAACGCTGGGGTGGCTGTGAGTGTGCCACTGCACTCCAGCCTGGACACTGGAGTGAGACTCCAACTCAAAAAAAAGAGAGAAAACACAGTGTATGTAGAACAACACATAATTTTGAGTCAGAGGGTAGGGTTCAAGATGCTGTTCACTGCCTGAATGATCTCAACCAAGTGCCTTTCCCTCTCCAAGTCTGTGTTTTGGGGGAAATACAGGGATAATATAATGTTGTTGGGTGGACACTTGAAATCTTGGATATGAAATTGCTTAGAAGTAATAAAATGTTTCCAAGTGTCTGTCTTAAGCATAAATCTTTGGAAAACCCAGCTGTGCCCACATCAAGGCATTACGTGGATTGAGACCTGAGTCTCCCATCTTAGGTTGCTGTCACAAAGGATTTTGAAAGTTTAAAAGCAAAACATAGGATATTGCAGTGGTTCCAAACCTTTCTACATATTAAAGTCATATGGGGAGCTGCCCACCCTTTCAGGTGAATGAGTCTGCATTATGGCTGCTCCTTTAGGTGATCTGAATGTGCATCTAGGTTTTGGGATCTTTAATACAGTGGGTGAAGCCTTACATAATTAGTCATAGAATGTAGCTTCATTCTCAGTTCTTGCCCAGCCTGTGTGACCTAAGACAAGTTAATTTAGCTTTCTGGATTTTAGTGTCCTCATCAGTGTAAGTAGCAAGTTAAATCTACATATCTCTTTACCAGCTATAGTCTCTGAAGAGCCTTATGGTTTGAATATCCTGAGATCTTCTTTCCTGTCAGTTAGTGCCACACTCAAAGAAGCCCATGTTCAGAACACTTAGGGAACCTAACAGGGACAGAGACAATATGCTGGTGGTATAAGTAGGAATGCTCCCTAAGATTTAGCCCTGACAACAAGGACAGTGTCAGGGATTTAGAAATGAAGCTTTGACACATAGAAGAGGCAGTTATTCACCATTTTTAGTAATAGATGGAATTTTGCATATCAGTTCACCTGTACCTGAGTCTATCTAGAATTCTTAATAGCTGGGCAATCTTATTAAGTGCCAAGGATCAATGTTCCCCACCCATTCTTGGTTAATGATCTAATCTTTAAAACTCTGACTCTGAGCCGGGCTCGGTGGCTCAGCTTGTAATCCCACGCCTTTGGGAGGCTGAGGTGAGCGGATTGCCTGAGCCGACGGGTTCGAGACCTGCCTGAGCAGCAAGACCTCATCTCTACAATAAATCAAAAAATCAGCCGGGCGTGGTAGCGCATGCCTGTAATTCTGGCTACTCGGAAGGCTGAGGCGGAAGGATCGCTGGAGCCCAGCAAGTCGAGGCTGCGGTGGCTGGGAGCGGCCACTGCACTCCAGTCTGGGCGACAGAGTGAGACTCCAACTCAAAAAAAAAAAAAAAAAAACCTCTGACTCTGGAATAGAACTGGTTAAGGATACAATGCCATTGCTTGACTCATTCATTTATTTAATATTTAACATTCAAATATTTATTGAGCACATGTAAGCTATCTGTGTCCGTGTCTGCAAATAATTATAGATGTGAATAACATTTCCTACTTATCAAGAAGTAAAATAAAGCTGATCTTTATTTGGCCATGGGTCCTCCTCAAGAGAACCATTTTGGGCCTATAAAAAACCATATTGGTAGGGAGGGAGTATTAAAGAGAAGCCTGTAGCTTCTACAACTGAAACCAGGGGCTCAATGTTGCTGAGCCTCTGTCTTTCCTCCTCTCAGCTCTGCTTCTCTCTGCAGTTGGCCTCATTCTCTCCTACAGTAGACAGTTTCTCCACAATGACTTCAAGCAGCTGGCGCTTATATAATCCCCACAGCGTGCACCTCAGTGTAAGAGTTTTCCATCTATTCTGATACCTCCCAGAGAAAGCTCCAGTCTGGGACATGTGCCTGCCTCTGAAGTAATCATGGTGGCCAAGGAAATGAAATAGTTTAATTGGTCAGGCTTGGGGCTGGGGTGAAATAAGTCCTACCCAAACAATGTGGAAAGGAGTAACATGAAAGCTGTATACCTTTAATGGGCTGGATGAGGGAAAGGAGGAATAGCAGCTTTCATAAGGAGAAGGCAACCAGGATGAGTCCTTGGGGGTGGGGAATTAAAAGGAGCGACCCAGAGCTTACAAATGGATCTCGGGGCTGAATGAGATCGTTGCGGTTCCAAGGCAGCTTTTAGCACCACGTACTTTAAATTCCGCAGACAGGCTTCCTGGACATCTAAATGGGGCCAAGAGCAATGGTGTGAACTATGATGGGCATCAAAGGAAAGAACCACGCAGTCTTTCTCAAAATTGGCTGATGCATTCTCCTCTTTTGCTTCAGACCTGAGTCCTAACAACTAATTGTCATCACCTAAACCATTAATTGCTTCTCAGATTTTTTCTTTGTCCAACACATCTGGGAGAAAAGGTACATCTCTAAATGTAAAATGGTTATCACTGTATTAGTGATTTGGGAGGCAGAAGATGGTGAGATTTTCAGAGAAAAAAAAAGGCATTCCCCAGCCTTCCTTGGCAGAGAAAGTAAGGATGCTAAGGAGAAAGAAAGGAGGATTAAACCTTTTAAAAAGCCCCCTGATAATTCTACCATACCTAGTTAGGAAGGCATCTCTCCCTCTCCCTATGTTGCCATGAAGAACCAATATTGTTTCTGTTTTTTGTGTTTTTTTTGAGTTGGAGTCTCACTCTGTCACCCAGACTGGAGTGCAGTGGCCACTCCCGGCCACCCCAGCCTCGACCTGCTGGGCTCCAGCGAGCCTTCCGCCTCAGCCTTCCAAGGAGCTGGACTTACAGGCATGCGCTACCACGCCCAGCTGATTTTTTAATTTATTGTAGAGATGAGGTCTCGCTGCCCAGGCGGGTCTCGAACCCGCGGGCTCAGGCAATCCACTCACTTCAGCCTCCCAAAGGCGCGGGATTACAGGCTAGCCACCGAGCCTGGCAGAACCAATATTGTTTCAAACAGAATATTAATCCTATGAGTCATCCAGCGTGACACTACCTACCTACTCATGGTAATCACTAGCAAGGCAGCCAGTTTAAATCACAATCTAAATCTTAGGACCTCCAACATATCCCATGGGGACACTTAAAAACAGATTGTTAAATTTCTTACCATTATACTCTTCTCTAACCCTGTAAGTCCACATTTGGGCATTAACTCTACTGTTAATAGAAATGGAAATACTTTATATAGAAAGAGCTTTATAGACAAACATTTTCATTAAGGAATTACATATAATAATGAAATAGACTAAATTTGTAGAAAGAAAATAATGAGATCTGCTCTGTACATAAGTCAACTAACTTACTTAACTCTCACAACAACCCAGTTAGGTGGGCGTTATTTTTATTTTATGTATTTGTTGTTTTGCAACTAGAGATGTAAGGTATATTGTAGCAAATACTGACAGTAGTTTTATTCAGTTATTAAATATGATAATTATGAAGAACTTGTAATACTATAGAAAAATTATTAGGTCACAATATTAAGTGGAAAAATAAATAGATGGTGAAATATCAATTATATAAAATATGTATTTAGAATGACTTTAAAATGTATTAAAATGTTATGAACAGCTGTCCTTACATGGTGAATTACTTTCTTCTTTTTAATTTTGTCTTCTCTAAACTGTCTATAATAAGCATGATTGATTTTAATATTAGTAAAAATAAAGCAAATTGATTATTTAAAAATTATCTTCATATACATTAAGATATTACAGTGGATATCTCTGGGTAAGTAGAATTATGGAGACTATTGTTCTTTGTAGCTTTATATTTTCCAGTAATAAATATTCATTGTTTTTGAAAAAGGAAAAAAATAATGAAAGAAACATTTTTAAAAGAGATGTCACTTTGAACCTTATACATTCAATAATTCATTCAAAGAATTTAGGGTTTTCTTCCCCACCCCTTTGCCACCCAACTCTTTGTAACTTAAAATAAGAGACCGTCATTGGTTGTGGCTCACAGAAAGCCATCTCTCACAGTATTGTAAACCACAAACAGCGGGAAGTCACACTCACTGAGATGTGCATTTGCAAAATGCATGAAGTCAGGAGTCAGCATGAGTAATGTTCTTCTAAGAGGGAACAATGCACATAACCCCCATCTACAGAAATGTTTTACCAGTGCATCATAAATGTGGGCAGATATAACTGAGGACAAAAGAAATCTTCAGCATTCAGATTCTCATATTCCAGAAATATGAATCTTCCATAAGATCTCCTTATTCCCAGCCAGCAAGACACAGTTTCTGATGCACAGAAAAGAGCAGATCCTGAAGTCACATGGTTCTATCATTTGCAACACCAACAAACAGGTAGATCTACTTTCCTCCTTTCTCATTATGACCTAAGCTCAAGCCCTGGTCATCTGCCTCCTAGATTATTGACACATCTGCCTTAATTGCCTCAACATTTCCACTCTTCTTTCTAACCTTTTCTTTACAGAAAAGTCAAAGTGATTATTTAAAGCCATAAATAAGACCATTTCTTCTCTTGCCTGAAACCCTTGAAGACTGTCCCATTCCATGACTAATAAAATGTATATTTCTCTTCATAGTCTAGGAAATTCCACAGGGCTAGAGTTGTCTTCTCTCTACTCTCGTCCTGGGTCTCCTTGACCTCGGAAGCTTTTGTATAGCCATATTGGAGTCTTTTCCGTTCCTTGAGTATGTCAAGCTTTTTCCACTTCAGAGCTTTCAGACCAGCTGTGGACTCTGCCTGGGAGAACTCAGCCTTCTCTTTCATGGTTTCAGCTAAACAGCAACTCCTTTGAAAGGTCTATTTGACCATCCAATATAAGTAGCTCTCCTTCTCCTGCCCCCGCCCCAATATTCTTGACCATTGCACCCAATCATTTTCTTTATAGTGCTTGTCACAACTTATAATTGTGCATTTCTACCTTTATTCTCTTTTTGTTTACCATTCAGAGGGTAAGACACATATCTGATTTATTCATCATTGTATTACTTCCCAGTGTTACTCTAGAATAATGCCTGGCACTTAGTAGGTGTTCAAAAAAACCCTGTAAATGAATGAATGAACTCAGTTTGACTGTTTGTTTCTTGTTTGTTCTTGTATAGGTTACTTGACCTCTCCAGGGATCAGTTTCTTCATCTGTATGATAAGACTCACACTTCCCTGAAGATGGATAAATGTTTGTAAAATGTCTAGCATAGTAGCTGGCACAGAGAAAGTTCTCCTGAAACTTTAGTTCTCATGATGAAGGCTATATGGACTGGGTAGTTAATAGAGAAATATGATTTTCATCTTGTGAACTGATAGACAAACGATTGGGGTTATAAAAAGCACAGTGCCAGGCAGATAATGGATGCTTGGCAAATGTCTGACTCGTGAGTCAATTATCAGTAAAAACTTTAAAATTCTAGCCTTTAGAAAGTCCAACATATGCATTGTTTATAATTTTAAATATTGAATGCATTTTAAAAATCAATAGGAGAGTAGGTAAATAAGTCTGGTACATATTGTATATACAATGGAAATATATCTGTACATAGATGAGGTATAAAAACTAGTCATTTGTGACATCTAAAGACGAAATCACCAAGGTTGTAAATAAAAGAGAAACTTTGACCAAAAAAAAAAAAAAAAAAAAAGGTGAATTTACTTTTAAAAACAAAAGGATACAATACAATCTGATATGTCCAGTTTAACTCTGAATTACCTTTAGATTTATGAAGGGAGCTTGGGGTAAAATTAGCATTTTTCTAAGAATCAAGGTCTGGTTTCTCTCATTCTGACTCTGGCATTAAGTAATTCCTAGACCTTAGGTGGGTTCCTGCCTCTCTGGGCCTCATCTTGTAAAATGAAATCCTTGGACTAGATGGTCTCTACGATTCTGCCATTCCTGAGAATTGATCACTTCATCCACTATTCACAGCCTTCATTATCAACCAGCATTTCCTAATTAGCAATAGTGGTTTATCTACATTGTCTAACTTCAAAAATAATCGCCAATACTGTATCTGGTGGTCAAACTGGGGTCCAAAAATGCTACAAATATTACTATACAATTCTAACATGTCATAACCTGAAATTCATGTTTGAAAACTAGAGCATTAGTTAGTTCAAATAACTGTGTATTTGACCCCCAAATTCAAAAATCTTAAATTTTCCAGGCTGACACTCTAAAGAATAGTAATTCACCAAATAATTGTCAATTCTTATCAATGAACTTACACAAGTTTATTACCCCTTACACAGTTAACAATTACCAAGAGCTCAAACCATGATCTGTAATTTGTAACAGTATACAATGGCACAAAGAATATAGCTTCAATGTCAACCAGGCTTGGGTTCAAATCCCAGTACAATCCTTAATTGCTGTAAGATCTTAAGAAAGTGCCTTAACTCCATGAGCTTCTGCCTAGAAAATGAGAATAAGAATGTTTCCCTCAAAGAATTATTGGGATTCTTAATGACATTTATAAATGTCTTATTCCCTGGCATGTAGCTTCCTTCTCCTTTGAAAACTAGGATGTGTTATGATTTCCCTTTGAGGGAGCTCGGAGTAATGGTGGTACCACCCTGCCACAAGCCAACTTTAGAGTCCAATGCCTCAGAAGTCAGCATCTCCTTGTTCTAATCTTGATGTAGAACCATTGTTGGTTCTCACTCATGCTTGGAATGATGAAGAGCTATTCATCATTCTGACATTTCTGAGCACTTCTCTATTCTAGTCACTAATCTGACTCCTGGGTATTAGAATGTAAGTGAGGTATATTCCTTTAATGAGGTCACAGACCAGTAAAGGAGCACTACAAAAAAATAAATAAATAAGCATAAAACAACCCCCCCCAAAAAAAAAACCTGCATGAAAAATAGCATAAATAGAGGTAGAAAGAGCTTTGGGAGTATTAAATGATGCCTGATATCTTGAAAAAAAAAAAGCCTCATGGAAGAATGGACATTAAACTACCTCCTGAGAATAAATAGTTCACTATAGAGAGAATTCTAGGCAGAGTAATGATATTCTCAAGAATATACCACAAAAGCTTGGGTGCCTAAAATTGAGTGTAGAGTAGAGAATAACATAAAGAATTATTGGAGGTAAAGCTGAAAAGGTCTGTATGTTGAGGCTAGATTGTCTCTTTGAAGTAATTATTCTGGAAGCAGGATGTTTCCAGAATAGGAGCAGAAAGAAGGAACTACACCATATAATGGCAGTGATCAAGCCCAAAAAAAAAAAAAAAAAATCTGAACTGAAGCACTGGCAGTGGGAATGGAGAAACAAAAAATGATTCAAGACTCCTTTGAAAGACAGAACAAAAAGGATTTGTATCTGAGTTCATTATAGTTGCCTGTTTGCTGCTTCTGTTCAACTGAGCTGCTAATATTTAGAGGCATGTCTTCAACATCTTTGTCTCTCCTATTATGTAGGGTACATTATCTAGCAGTGGTACATAATAAATGCCAAGTCAATGTTTACTGAATGAATGGCACAGGGTAAAGGAGAGGGAATTGTTGTGGATGGCTGCAGACTTTTTAGCTTGGGTACTTGGATGGTTGGTTGAAGTAAGAGTGAAATATATGAGGAAAAGAACCTCAGGATGGAAAGAAAGGACTTGAGTATGGTTTGGGACATGTGGAAGTTGAGGTGCTTGTGGAATAACCCAGTAGTGGTTGATATCTAGGCCTGGGACTTTATAGAGAGGGATGGGCTAGAAAGTAGGTTTAGAATGGTAGAGAAAGATAATCAAATGAATGGGGCAGAGAAATCAGACCTTCCATGTATAGATGGACACTTGAGCCTTTCTTAATCGATGTTCCAGGCCCTTTTCTTTTTAAAATATCTACTTGTGCTGTTACTCTTCCCTTCACCTGAGTACCAGCCCAACTCTTCTTCGAGTCCAGCAGACTCAAATTCCCCATGTGGATCACAGAGCAAGCACACTAGTTGATTCTTCAAGGCCTCAATTACTTTCTTTCTTGCTCAGTGAACCAGTCATTATAAAGTCTAAACATTATAGAAGAGTTGCATCCATCCCCTCTACCATTCCTCCCCATCCTTAAGACTCTCACAGTTTTCCAGGTGATGAAAAACTCATAAGAGATGACATAAGAATGAGAGCTGGGCATGGTGGCTCACACCAATAATCCCAACACATTGGGAGGCTGAGGGGAGAGGGTTACTTGAGCCCAGAAGTTCGAGACCCACCTGGGCAACATAGCAAGACCTCATCTCCATAGAAAATTAAGAAATCAGTTGGGTGTGGTGGCGCATGCCTGTAGTTCTAACTACTCAGGAAACTGAGCAGGGAGGATCGCCTGAGCCCAGGAGGTCAAGGCTGCAGTAAGTTGTGATTGTGCCACTGCAGTCCAGTCTGGGAAATAAAGTGAGATCCTGACAAGAAAGAGGGAGAGAGAAAGGGAGAGAGAGGGAGAAAGGGAAGGAGGGAGGAAAGGGAGGAAAGGGAAGGGAAGGGGAAGGGGAGGGGAGGGGGAGGGAGGGAGAATGGAAGGAAGGAAGGAAGGAAGGAAGGAAGGAAGGAAGGAAGGAAGGAAGGAAGGAAGGAAGGAAGAAGGGAAAACTGGGAAGTCCAGTTTTGCAAGAATAAATGTATAACTAGTCCAGAAAAGCAAAATATACACTCTGAAAATTATTGTACAGAGGCAGGAAAACTGATATTTAATGGCAACATTAGACTGATGATAGCCTACTACTTTGCTCTCCCAGATAAATAAAAAATTGCCCTTTCACTTCAAAAAAGTTAGATGATTTAACCTTGTCAATTATAGGTTCCCATGTGATTCTCTAGCTCATAAAAATAATATGACCTTACATTTAATAGAGGCCACTTTATTTCAGCAAAAATCAAATTGCTTTAATAAATTTATTTCACTGTGCCTCAAACATCCCTTGATGGCAAAAAGAAGGCCTAGGTAGAAATCTCTAATTTTGTTGGACAAGCCTAGCCCACAGAGTTATCAAACGGTGATCTAAGATTGCATATCAAGACAGTACGAAATTAAAATCTCAAAACTCATATCAGAGGTTTAACACTTGGTTCAGTCCTTTGCCTATTAGGCCAGGCTACCTTTCAGTCTTCCAGTGTTACTAAGTTCTAACAAGAGTCTTTTGACTAGAAAAAGGCAGGGAAAGACCTTTTAAGAATCTTAAAGTAAAGGCATCTAAACCATCTGTGATGAGGAAAAAGGATTAAATGACTTGAGAGGTTAAATGACTAGCCCAAAGTCATACAGGCACTGAGAAGGAGAGCTAGATATAAGTCTAGAAATTTTCATTCATTTTTCCAAATATGTGGTTTTTACTATTTTTATAAGGGTAATAATAATGCTTAACATTTACTGAGTATTATTAGATTGCCAAACACCATTCTAAGCATTTCCATGCATTCATTTATTTAATCCTACAATTATACTCATTTTACTGACAAAGACACTGAGTGCTAGAGAAGGCAAATACTTTCCTTGAAGCTAAATAGTAAGTTAGGTAAAGAAGTCAGAATTGAATCCAGGTCTACGTGATTAATCCTACATTCTTTGTCACTAGGCAATGCTGCCCACAATGTCACAGAATTTAAGAATTTGAAGGAATCTCATTGATCATCTTTCTCAATCTCCTTCACATCTCTGACACATAATGATCCAGCCTTTATTTGAATACCTAATGATAGAAAATCTGCTGTCTAGGAAAGCAACTCATTTTATCTTAAAGCAGTTGAAACTCACTCCCCTGAGCCATGTACTCACTGGAGCAAGTTCTGGATAATAATAGAACAGTATCCCCAAAGAACTTCGGGAAGAATGGGGAAGAAAAGAGATGGCAACTCCAAAAACAGCCAATTCAATTTATGTGGTCAACATGAAAACAGATGGGACTTTTCTAGTGTTCTATCTCTCAGATCTCATGGAGATAGTAATCCAGCAACAATTCAAAGAGAATATTCCAATGTGCAAGGATAATTCTGAAGTTGTCAGGACCAAGAAGTAAATATCAGCCAGTTTCTGTGCCACAAACAATTCATAAACCCTGAATGAATATACAGGGACAAGTGAAAACTTTCTCAGCAGCAGGTGTCTGTAATAGCTTTTTAGCTACTTCCTGAGAATAATCTGTCACCATAGCTTCCAAAAGCTCCAAAATCCACCAGTTGGTAGTGGATATTTATTTTTTAAAGATAATTGTCTTAATTTAAAAGCTAACTGAAACCTGCTGATGGGAGTAGGAGGATTCTGATGGCTTATAATTACAAGATCCAAACTAAAACCCCACATTTTACTCTCTCTTTTGTCTCAGACTTTCTTTAGAGCCATTGATATGTCCACGATGGGGCTTAGAACAATGCTCAGTCTGTGTATAAATGTTTTAATAGCACACAACAGACCTAATAACACTGGGACTGGGAATTAAAATTACTCTTTTTCCAGTTGGGGTTTGAGAGCCGTTGAAGGGTTTTGTCTGGAATAGAATAAGTCCTAGTACATTACAGCTAAGTGGATTGCTTAATGGTTCAGAGTTTCTTTTGGGGGATAATAGAAAAGTTTTGGAAATACTAGTGATGGTTGCACAACATTGTGAATGTAATTAACGCCACAAAATAATACACTGAAAAATAGATAAAATGATAAGTTTTATGTTATTTATATCTTACCACAGCTAAAAAGAAACAATGGAATATATTAAAAGCCATTGAATTGTACACCTGAATGGGTGAATTACATGGTATGCAGATTGTAACTCAATAAAGCTACTTAAAAAAAACCTAAGTGAAAACTTGGAAATTATTTAATCCTAAAACTTCATTTTATAGTTGAGGAAATAGAGTTCCAGAGTGGGGAAGGAGCTCCACAATGGTTGCACACATTTTTTATGTTTAAAAAATACTTTATAGCCAGGCTCAGTGGCTCAGCCTGTAATCCCGCGCCTTTGAGAGGTTGAGGTGAGTGGATTGCCTGAGCCCGCGGGTTCGAGACCTGCCTAGGCAGCAAGACCTCATCTCTACAATAAATCAAAAAATCAGCCAGGCGTGGTAGCGCATGCCTGTAATTCCAGTTACTCGGAAGGCTGAGGCGGAAGGGTCACCGGAGCCCAGCAGGTCGAGGCTGCAGTGGCCGGGAGTGGCCACTGCACTCCAGTCTGGGTGACAGAGTGAGACTCCAACTCAAAAAAAAAAAACAACTTTATTTTAACTTTGTTATTTATACTTTATACATATATATACACATAAGCATATATACAATAAGAAAAAAATTTATTTTTGTATTCTACCACAGAGACTTTTAGAAATCCATTGCATATTAATAAATCTTAGTAAAAATGTTGTAAATTATGACTGGCTTATTATTTTCTTGTTGCACAGACTACTGGAAGATGTCTCCAATAGGAAATAACTAATAACTTCTCTTTAGTAATAAATGGAGACAATTTCCAAGATCAAGGAGAGAAATCATAGTTCCCAAGGAAGAAACAAAAACATGGCCACTTACAGTTTTCTTTGGGGGCCTTCACAAAAGAACTCTGAGGTCATTTTTTAGTCTTTAGTCCTTTGCCAGATGAGTATCACTAGACCCCAAATGATATTGACCAAAAATAGGCCAATCATACCCCATAAATAACGTACACATCAATTTTCAGCCAGCAACTAAGGAATTATTGACCAAATAAAGAGTTGAGAATACTTCCTCAGTAACTCAAGTAAAAAAGAAAAATGTTTACATAGGAAAATTAAATGCAAAGATGAACTAAAATTCCTGAGTTGTTTGACTAGTCCCAAACTCTCAACAGTAGTGTCCCAGGACACTTAATTGTTGAGGTTGGTTGAGAGATGCCTCATTATTACTAAATTTTTTTTAAGATGCCAATGTTTGAAAATAATTTCTTTTAGAAAAAAGTAGACCGGGCACAGTGGCTTAGCCTGTAATCCCAGCACTTTGGGAGGCAGAGGTGAGAGGACTGCCTGAGCCCAGGGGTTCAAGACCAGCCTGGGCAGCCTGGCAAGACCTTGTCTCTACAATAAATCACAAAAACTAGCCAGGCATGGTGGCATGCATCTGTAGTACCAGCTACTTGGAAGGCTGAGGTGGAAGGATCACCTAAGCCCAGCAGGTCAGGGCTGCAGTGGCCATGAGCATGCTACTGCACTCCAGCCTGGGCGACAAGAGTGAGTCTCTAAATAAAAAAATTTAAAAAAAAGTAAATAATTTCTCTGTAGCCTACATGAAGCTGAGTTATCTCATGAACCATCCTCTATTTAGGGTTCCTTTCAGCGATCCAATATAAACCTGACAAAAGTGCGTATTATCTCTACTCCCTCCTAAAACCCAGATAAAATGACATTAAAGGAATCAAAAAGACTGTTTGAAAACCCCACAAGAATAAAGACAATGAACAAAGATAAAAGATGACAGAGATCACAGACTTTTTGGAAGCTAAAAAGCAAATGGAGATGCTTTTTTCCTCAGTGATTTAGCAAACCAGTGGGACTTTCTAAGTTACTAAAGAGGAGCATGTAGATAACATGTGGACTAATTTTTCCAACGACTTTTCCCCCCAGAAGAGCCTCAAGACTTGGAAACAGCAGCCCACCACTAGAGGAGTTTGAAGTCTGGGGTGCACTGATGAAAACAACAAAACCCAAACCCAGCTCAAAGCCTGACTAGATTGATTCAATCCTCAACACTAACGACCCGTCAGAAGAGACACGTGCTACACATAACATCCAGCAGTCAAAAATGATAAGAACCAGAAAATAAAACAAAAACAAACAAAAATCTCATTAATGAAAGATAAAATTATCAATAGAACCAGACTCAGAGATGACTCAGATGTCGAAAATAATGGATAGCAGAGAGATAGAAACTGTAAGAGTCAGGTGGAAATATTAGAAATAAAAAACATATCAGAAATGAATAGTTTCTTTGATGGAGTTCATTAACTAAGGGAAGAATCGGTGGGCATGAAATAGTTACCTAAAGCATCCGAATGGAAACACAGAGAAAGAAAAAGTAAAATCAAGTACGAAAAAGTGAATAAAACAGAAAAAACAATTCAAAAGCTATGGGACAATACCAAGTCGTTTCATATACATGTAGCTGGAGTTTCAGAATAAAAAGAAAGAGAATAAGCAGAAGAAGAAGGAAAGTGAGGGAGTAATGTTATTATAGATTTGAAAAAAGATATTAATGTGAAAGTATTCCAGCCTCTCTAGTCCCCACAAAGAAGTATTCTCTTTGCCAGCTGGCTTAAGCCCTTCTTGTGATGAATTGGAGTAACAGGTGTGGAGATGAATTAGAAGCTGCCCAAATGAGCTTGATTTGTTTTCCATGGAAAGAGTTGGGGTTTACTGGTGGAAGAGAAACGAATGGATCTAGAAAGAAAAAGTAGTGATTTGGATTAAGGGATTATTTGGAGGGAGACTTGGACAAAGAGAAGAAAGAATGTAAGGGAAGTTGCAACACTGGAGAGAAATAGGGAGATAAGATAGAAAGTTATGTTTCGCTGTGCATTGTAAACATAATCCTTATCAAGAGGAAAAATTTAAACTACCTTTAGTAAAGAATTAAATTGCTTTTCAATTAATGGTTGTTAGGCTGGTTGTTTTTCATTTTATTTAGTTTTTTACTTGTCAAAATAACATAAGCATACAATTGTTTACATTGAATAAATGAGGCTTATAATGAAAACCAGCAGTTTGTTTTGTCCTCACTGACCTTCCCCCTACTGGTACCAAATTTTGCTCCATGGAGACAATCACTTTTTTCTTTTATACCTTTATTGATATTCATATTTTGAAATGATATGCTTATCAGTTTTTATTGACAACCACTTTAGATAGTATCTACGAGCTTTCCATATTGGCAAGTAAGGATTTAGTTTTCTCTTACTCCTCTACTCCATTTAGGATCATATTACAATTTTTGGTTAAATCAATAGTCAATGTTTACTTCACTACAACTATAAACATTCTTCATTGCTGAGCATGTACTATATTTTGATTATGACTTCTTTCCTATAAATTTTGGTTTTTCGAAAGTTTACCCAGGCTGTGTGCAGTGGCTCACACCTGTAGTCCTGGCACTTTTGGACATGGAGATGGGGAGAATGCTTGAGCCCAGAAGTCTGAAATCAGCCTGGGCAATGTAGTGAGAACTTGTCTATACCAAAAAAAAAAAAAAAAAAACAATTAGCCTAGTGTGGTGGCATACACCTGTACTCCCAGCTTCTTGAGATATTGAGGCGCAAGTAAGCCCTGGAGGTCAAGGCTGCCATGCGCCATGATTGTGCCACTGTGTTCCAACCTGAGTGACACAGCAATACCCCAAGTCAAAAAAAAAAAAAAATTTACCCAAATGCTCCCACTGACTTGTAAATTCTTCTCAAATTCCCCAACAGATTTATAAAACCGCTCTAAATACTATTTTCTACATTTAAAAATAATCATAAAGTCTACCAGATTCAGTTTTCCAGTTTGTTTGTTTTTTCCCTAGAAAACTCATTTCTAGAGTTTTCATTCTTTTCCAATTAGGACATGTTGCTCTCTCAGCCTACCCTACCCCAGAGCTATTTTTCTGAGACTTCCCTTTGCTTCATTCCTGAGTTGGATCCTGCTTCCTGTATTCCACATCCCCCTCTTTCTTGATTTACTCCTCTTTTTGGTGGAGTTCTTACTCCAGTAACTTATGAAGAATTGATAATTATGAGGTCAATTAGTTTGTGTTTTTGCATGAGTAGTAATGCCATTTTTCTGCCGTACTTGATCAATAATTTAGTTTAAAATTCAATGTTCATTTTCCCTTAAAGGCACTACTTCACTATCTTCTATCAGTTAGAGTTTATGTTGAGAAACCCAATACCATTTCTTGCTCCCAACCTTTTGCATATGGGCCTGCTTTTCTCTTTTGATGCTCTTAGAATCATCTTTTGTCCTGGTGTAGCAAATTTTTATAATAAGATGCCTTGGTTGGTCCTTTTTTCACTCATTGTGTTGGGTTGTTAATGGACTCTTTCGAGTTGGAAATGCTTGTCCTTCAGTTCTGTGGCATCTTTTATATTTTCCTTCTGTCTGTTTTTTTCTGTTTGTTTATTCTGGATGTCAGACTTCCTGAACTGATTCTCAAATTATCTTTTTTTGTTGTTTAGTTTATATTTATCTTCTTTTCCATCCTTCTCTCTATAAGACTTTTTTTCAATTTTGACCTTCATATTTCCTATTGAACTTTCCATTTCAGCCTACAAGAAAGAGTTAACATAGCAGGCCAAATGTTGCTATTGCTAGCAGGTTTTGGGGATGGCTCCTGTGAACTCGGCCCTCTGGTATGTTCCCTATGCTACTAAGTGATAAGGTTGTTTGGTGTGCTAAATTCTGTTGTACCAACCTGCCTAGATTACTTGTATAAATAATGTGATTTATGATGAATACTTGCTTTCCTTCTGAGAGTCTGGACCTTTGGTAATCATGGCTAGTTGTACAAGCAGAAAGTGCTTGAATGTCCAGCAAAAATACCCTGGACTTTGAGTCTAAAGTGGGCTTATCTGGGCAGAAACACCACACATATGTTCCTATATTTTGCTGCTGAATGCTGAAGCATTTTGTGTGACAACCTTCACTCTACTCAGAGGAAAACCTTTGAACACCTGTGCTGGATATCTTCAGGCTCTGCCTGATGTATCTTTCCCTTGCTGATCCTGCAGAGTGTACTTTTGCTGTAATAAACAATAGTCCTGATTACCACTACCTCTGAGTCTTTCTAGAGAATCACTGAATGTATAAGTAGTCTATCAGTAAACTATCAGCTGCTATATATATATATATATATATATATATATATAATTTCTGTGAGTTCTATTTTGTTCTCTCGTTGCACCTCTTTTTAAAAAACAGCACTCTGCTCTTGTTTAAGGTGTGCGATATCTTCTCTCACCTCTTGGAGGATTTTAATTTAATTTAATTTAATTAATTTTTTTTTTTTTTTTTTTTTGAGTTGGAGTCTCAGTCAGTCGCCCAGACTGGAGTGCAGTGGCCGCTCCTGGTCACCGCAGCCTCGACCTGCTGGGCTCCAACGATCCTTCTGCTTCAAGCCTTCCAAGTAGCTGGAACTACAGGCGCGTGCTACCACACCAGGCTGATTTTTTGATTTATTGTAGAGATGAGGTCTTGTCAAGTCGCCCAGGCGAGTCTCGAACCTGCGGGCTCAGGCAATCCACTCACCTCGGCCTCCCAAAGCGCGGGATTACAGGCTGAGCCACTGAGCCCAGCAGAGAATTTTAATTTTAAATTTTGTAGTTATTGTTCCATAGTTTGACTTTTTCCCCCCTCCACTTGGTTTTAGCCTCTCTCTTTTATGTGGAGACTTTCTTTAAATATTTGGTGATGCTTGATTGTCCATTTATAATTAATTGGGAAACTAAAAAGCTGATGAAAGCTGTATTTGTAAGTGTAGCTTGTTGAATGATGGGCTTGGCTGTTGGGTGAATTGGCTCTCTTCATAGGAAGTATCAGTATATACAAAACTTTCGTCTAGGAATAGTTTCTCCAGAGAAGAATCCTTTAATTTTCTTCTTATGAGAGGTATTTGCAGGGCTTCTGGATTTTTGTAAATGGAGTAGGCAGTGGTTTTAAAAAATCTGGAAATATATGTATATGAGTCTTAGTTCATATGAGTCTTAGTTCATTGCTATAACGGAATACCCGAGGCTGGGTAATTTAAAGAAAATAGGTTTATTTGCTCACAATTCTGGTACTTGGAAAGTCCAAGATCATAGCTCTGGTGTATGTTCTGCTTCTGGTGAGGGCCTCATGCTACGTCATAACGTGGTGAAGAAGTGGAAGGGGAAGTGGATGGGCCAAAAGGACTAAACACAAGGAGGAATCTTGCTTTATAACAATCTGCTGTCCAGGAACTAATCTCTATTCATGAGACAAACACCGCCCCCGCCCCCTTAACTAGGTTCCACCCCCAACCCTGCCGCACTGGCAATAAACTTCACTTGAGCTTTGGTGGGAACAAATCGCATCCTCCAAGGCAGCCTTTCCACTCTAATCTGGCACCGCCCCTTTTCTCCTATGTGTGGCCCCCAGGTCCTGCTTTCCTCTGCTTTCTCCTTATTATACAGACCCGCTAACCCTCTCTTAGGCTGCCTCCCACTCTCACCCCTATCAGGTTATGGAGCAGGATGCCATCTTCTTTGCCTCTATTTCCTGCTTCCCCCAGATAAGTCCCTTTTCTCATAAGTGTTACTATGGATCAAGTCAGGGACATAGAAGAATGGCAAAAGTAACACATATGACACCGGAACAGAGGTTTCTGAACTCTTATAATGTTCTCAAGATTATTATCCCTGATTTTTGGTTTTTAATTCTACTGTCACCACGCCTACTTTCTGCTGCCTCCTCCACCTATACATACAGTACTCTAAAAAAAAGAATATCTTCTTTCTTATTACACAAATAGCATAGGGTCATAGTAGAAAATTATAGATAATATTCCTCATTCCCCACCACACACACACTTAAATAAAATTGAAGTCCTCCATAATCCCTCCACCCACTACTGTTAACATTTTGGTGTCTTTCCTTCCAGGCTTTCTTCTATTCAAAATGTTGGATTATATCCATGTATAGATTATATTTTGCAAACTGGGAATTTTACTGCTTGTATATTTTTGTGACTACTCCTTTCCTTTAATAAATAGTGAGCATCTGCCTGGATAAATAAATAGAACACACAAGTTCATTTTAACTAATTATTTTAGTTGTATGGTCTTACCATATAATGTATCTAACTAATACCAGATACATGAACATTTCGGTTGTTTTCAATTGTGTGCTGTTATAAATATTGTAGGGGTTAGCACACTTCCATAAATGTCTTTGCACATTTGTCCTATGTTAATCTTAGGCATTAAAATCGAAGGAAGCCTAAGATAAGATATTAAATTATACCCTATCAGTGGTGGTCCTGTTTCTGTATCAGTGCTAACATTGCATACTAGCATGCTTTTACATTTTTGATAGGCAGAATTGCAAAAAATATATTCTACTTGTATTTGCATTTCTGTGCTATTGAATATGTTTCTACATGCTTATTAAGTGCTTGTTTTTCTTCTGTCTCTTGCTTGTTCTTGGCCATTTTTCTGTTAGGATAGTCAACCTCTTTTATTCTTTTGTAACAGCTATTTGTGCACTAAATATATTCATGTTTAGTCTGATGCATATATTGAGAATTTTCTCTAGTTTCTTATTTGCCTGTTTAGATGCATGTGGTACTTTTGTACAATTAGGAGACATAGGCTTTTCATGGTCAAATCTGTTCATATTCCCCTTTATGGTTTCTGTCTGTGATGACATCCTTTAAAAAGACCTTCACTGCCTCCCACCCTGCCAATATTTACCAATCTTTCCTCCTTGTTTGTTTACATTTAAATCTTTAATCCATCTGAATTTATTCTGCTATATAGTGTTGTATATTAGTCAGTATTCTCCAGAAAAACAGAACCAATAAGGTGTGTGTGTGTGTGTGTGTGTGTGTGTGTGTGTGTGTGTGTGTGTGTGAGAGAGAGAGAGAGAGAGAGAGAGAGAGAGAGAGAGAGAGAGAGAGAGAGAGAGAGAATTTTAAGGAATTGACTCTCATAATTGTGGGGGCTGGCAAATCCAAAATCTGTAGAGCAGATGCCAAGCTGGAGACCCAGGGAAGAATTGATGTTGTTTGTAGCTTGAGTCAGAAGGCAGTCTGGAGGCAGAATTCTCTCTTTCTCAGAGGCACTCAATCTTATTTTCCTCTCAAGACCTTCAACTAATTGGACGAGGCCCACTCACATTTTGGAAGTAATCTGCTTTTCTCAAAGTCTACTGATCTCATCTTTAAAATACTACACAGGGATATCTTGACTGGTGTTTGACCAAATATCTGAGTATGGTAACCTAGCCATTTTAGTTAACACATCAAATAGTCATTGCGGTGTGAGTCAGCGATCTAACTTTACCTTTTTCCTAATCTCTTTCTGAAAGTGGGACCCAAAAAGCCCTGATTTTGTCATATTTTCTTCTGTTATTCTAAAGTAGCTAAAAGATGATATTCAACAAACTTCATTGTCTTTCTTAGCTCAGCCTTCCCTTCTCTAGATTCTGCAGATGTCTTTTCAGGTCCCTAGACCTCAAATGGCAAACAGTGGTGTGAGCTAGTGTATTCTTCTCTCCAAAAATTGGGAACGTGAACCATAGCAAGCAAAAGTCATGCCCTATCTTGATCCCTAAGGGTATCTTTGTCCAGGATAACTTCCCCTTAGATACCCTGAAGAGATGGCCACAAATATATGAAGTTTCTACTTATCTTCATGCTCTAGCAAGCCCTCTAAACCTTGCTTCTCAACCAAAAAGCAGGATCAAGAGTTCTAGAGCTTTCTGGCCAAGGCATTGTGAGGACATGGAGCCTGCAATGAAAAGAACTGCCTAAACATATGACATTGTTATTAATAAGCATTAGCCATTAAGTACTTTGAGAGCTTCAGATGAAAGTTCCACAAACAGGCCAGAGTGTCATATAACAAGGATTATAAGCTTCTAAGTGTTTCGTACTTGCCTTGTGATCACAACAGAAAATCCTTTATACATACACTATTAATAAATTCACATTCCTAATTAAAGGTGATTAATTAGGTCTGAGTTTCCTTCAGACTCCATGATCTCCTTGAGTATCTCACCCTGGTCTGTCTGCTCCAGAACTTCAGGCTTTTGTCTCCTGTTTTGGCAGGAATCTGTATCTGAGGCCAGTCCTAGCCCGGAGTGTGAAGGGTCACCAGTGGGGCATCATCTCCTGCATTCGGAAGGCTCTGAATGCCAACTTCCATTACATGGGGACCACAATGGACTCAGCAGCACTGGTAGAAGGCCAGGATGCCAGTCTTCCAGTCAGGCAACTCAGCCAACCTGCAACAACCACTGCTGGGTCTAGTTTTATAGAACTGAATAATTGGCACGGACATAGATGCCTGCTGACTTGCATTTGGTTCCCCCATTTGAATTTTAATTATTTCATTAGACCGCAGAGCATCCTTTTTAAAGGCCCAGATTCTCTCATGATAATTAGACTCTTCCTACACCATCAGAAAGGCGGAATTATTCTTCCTGCCTCCCTGATCTGGTTGCATTTAAACAAGGTGGTATGTATTTTCTGAAACAACTAAAAGAAAAAGGATAAGTTGAGTGAGGTTCAACTCCCTTTTCACAAAGTGCAGACAACAGATCTAAAAATGCCTCTGTTGTCTAGGAAGCATGGGTGGAAGCAAGTTTCTTGGTGACTAGAGGAGAAAAGCCTTGAAAAATTGGACTTCTGGTGTGTGCTTCTCAGTGAATCATGGCACTATCAGTCCTGGGAGGCTCTGTGAGTTTATGGCAGTGTGGTTTGCATGTGCCGTGTGATAGTTCTGCTATAGTTCCAATGCATTTATAACCCCTTATTGCGACAGCAGGTGACTAGAGGGAAAAGAACTCCTGTTCAGTATTTTTTTTTTTAATACTTTAGGAAGCTGGATTAGGCTGCATGGAAATGTAATTGTGATTCTCAGCAGGCTGAGACTCAATAACAAAGAGCCAGAATAATGGGTTTTTATACAAGGCATTCATTCATTCATTTTTATTCATGTATTCCTTTACTAAGTGCCAGACGCTGGGTAGGATCCAGTCCCTGTCCTCAATCAGCTGAAAGTGTATGGGAAGGGCAATTGGGATAGAGAACAGAGTGCAGGGGAGATAGACAAGTAAATAGATTATTAGTACAGTGTAATAATTACTACAACAGCAGTAGGCACAACTACCAACATTCATATGGGGAAGAATGGTGTAGAGAAAGGGTAGGAAAGAAAGGAAAGACTTGACAGTGTTCAGGAAGCTTTCACTGGATATTAAATGATGAGTAGGAGCTTGTCAGGCAGATCAAGAAATAGCCAGAATAGAAAGAAGGGCATTCTCGTCAGTGACAGAAAGATGTACAAAATAAAAGGAGTCATAAAACAACATGGTGTATGCACGGTCCTATAAACTGGCATGGCTAAACATTGGAAGCATGGAGAAAGGAGGCAAAAATGAGACCAGAGAGGTAGCTGGGGGGCCAGATCTATATACACTGTCAATACCATGAGACACATTCAAGGCAATGTGTTTAATAAGCTGTACCCTGAAACTTAGCATCACCTGGCATAAACTATGATTACCTAAATCTTTCATTGGTCAAGGTCTATGGACCAAGGAACTCCCCACACAGCAAAGGATAAGGCACATCTATTCCTTGACCTGGTTAATATGCTAATAAAGTGTGGCCCGGGTCCAGTGCCCTGCAGCAGCTTCTAGGGACTTGCTTCCATATCACTCTCTTTTCATCAATTGGCATCCACTGGACATAATAATGAAACCACCATGTGATACCTGTATCCAGCCTTTCTTTCCACATTTTTGCATTCAATAATGTCACAAGAGGCATGTCTTCTTGTCATCTGGATATTCTGTGCTCACTCGACATATCTGCTCAACTAGTCTAATGGCCTTAATCAAAAAAGGAAATTAGATTACTCTGGCATGACCTGTTTTAGTGAAACGCTACTGGCTTAGAGGGATTGCTGCTTAATTTGTAAGCATTCATAAGCCATTAGTAGAATAATCTTTTATGGAATTCTGCCTAGGACTGGTGCCAAGCTCATGAATCCATAGTTGGTGGAGAGGGGAGGGAAAAATTAATTGTAATTTCCTAAAACTCAAGGCATTTGTCCATCCTTCATCCTCTATTATGATTCCTATTCTCCATGAGTTCCTTAGTTTACCAACAGCGATTTTGTGAGCTTACCAGCAAATATAACAGTAGGTTGTGGCATGATTTGTTTAGGCCAAGAGATATAAAGTCTTTTAAGACAGTTCTTACACAATTTATTTCTTCTCAGGGGCTTTCATCCTTTTTATCAGTTTGTCCCAGCCTTATTAGTCAGAATATTCTTGTCCTTCACAGAAGAGAAACAGAAAAATTGAAGTTACCTATTAATCTTTCTGAATCTTTCTTTTGTTCTCTTCCTTGAATAGCTGTTATGTGTTCTTGGTGAGTGTAAATTTTTTTCAAGCATTTGCTTGCTTGGTGCATTAACTCTCATATTCCATATATTTTATTTCAATATTTACTGTGTCCCAACATCCAAAGTGCACGGGGCAAGTGCTTCTAAAGAGACAAATGATAGTCCCTGAAACCACACGTTTGAACTTACTCTGAGTCACACAGGGCATTTGGTGCTTCAGGAGTTCTCTCAGAGGTAATACATCATGAGGAAATCTGCAGGGACAAGAGTCTTGCAAATCAGGCTTGACAGAATAGAGGCCTTGAACTCATCTATTTCTGTACTATTCCACTTTGATATGTCTCTTTTGCATTACTTGAGTAAAAGATAGATTTAGGGTTAAGACAAATTTTCTCTATGAACCTCAGTCTCTTAATTTATAATATGAAGAATTCTGGTAAGATAACTCCTAGGATCTTTTCTAACTGAAAATTTCTACAGCCCCAGAAAACTGAAGGGAGGAGGAATTAAGATTCATGGAGGACTTATGATGGACTAGGCATTGTGCTAGAATCATAACACTTGTGGCCTCATTTAATCCAGATGACAATCTTATGGGCTGACTCCTTATCTTATGTCAGATGAGGAAGATAAAATTTAGATATACTATATATCAGAAGAGACCCCCCCAAAAAGAAATTCATTTATAAAAATTGTGTACTTATTCTTACATGTTTAAACTTCAGTCACCTTCAAAGTATTCTTCGTTTGATGCAATACACCTATCAAGATACTTTCTCCCACGGCTCAAAACAGTTTCTGAACTTGTTAGCTTTGATGACTTTTAGTGCTTCTGCCATTTCTTGTTTCACCTCTTCCACATCGGCAAAACGTTGGGGTTTTTTTTTTGTTGTTGTTGTTGTTTGTTTGTTTTTTTGGTGGGGGGGTGGGCAGGTTGAGGATATTTTTTCATCCAGGAAAACAAAATACATCTCTTGGGGCAAAATTGGGTGAATAGGGATGGTAGGACACTGGGATCATGCCATTTTTGATCAAAAACTGCTGAACACTCAGTGATGTGTAGGCAGGTAAGCTCATAAATCACCCATCATGAAATGGGTAAATGTTGAAAGAATCTCCAAAAAAATTCAGTGAAACCAAATGCAGCCTCTCACAAAAATGCTAGCTGGTACTTGCCGAGGGGTTCCTAGAACAATTACCTAGCGGTGAAGCCTGTATTACAAGGGGGCCACCCTCCAAAAGATAATTCCGTGGTTTTGGGGGTCCCCTCTAATATTTTATCCAAGGTCATAGGTCTATTAATTATAAGCAAGGGACAGAGTAGAAATTCAAATAATTCAGCCTGCAAACCCAGCACTTTGGGAGTCTGAGGTGAGTGGATTTCCTGTGCCTGCAGGTTCCAGACCAGTCCAGGGAACGTAGCAAGACCTCATCTCTACAATAAATAAAAAATTAGCTGGGCGTGGTAGCTCACACCTGTAGTTCTAGTTTCTTGGAAGGCAGAGGCAGAAGGATCGCCAGAGCCCAGAAGGTCAATGCTGGGGTGGCTGTGAGCATGCCACTGCACTCCAGCCTGGGCGACGGAGTGAGACTCCAACTCAAAAAAAAAAAAAAAAAAAATTCAAATATTGATCCATCTACATCATTGATTCTCAACTGGAGGCAATTTTGCCTCCCAGCAGACATTTGGCAATGTCTAGAGACATTTTTGGTTGCCACACCTACGAAATTGCTACTGGCATCTAGTGGGTAGAGGCCAGGGGTGCTGCTACACATCTTACAATGCACAGGACATCCATCACAACAAGGAATTACCTGGTCCCAAAAGCCAGTAGTGCTGAGGCTGAGACCTCTAATCTGGATAGTGAACCCAAGTGATATTCAGATATTCTAAGTCACTTGTCATATTCGGAAAATATCTGTAGTCATCGCTACACACAAACTTTCCAATCAAAGGACCACCAGTTACAAAGAAGAACAAACACAGGTTCCTCAAATGGGTGTAGCTATTGTCCAAGTCTGAAAATTTCACGTTGTAGTCCATGATATTTCGCACTGTATTCCTATATTTGTGCAACAAAAAACAAAATTTTCAAAGGCTTTCCTCCCAAATCTTTGGATAAAACTGATGGCCCTGAAAGACATAACATGTTTATCTTCTGGCTTCACATATCCACTAACTCACCACTTGAAAGCCATGAGTATGGAAGTCCCACCCTGAGAAGCATTATTTTCAGTGGTAAGGGAATAGAACTAAGTCTATCGGCAAGAGGCATTTCCAGAGGGCCTATGGCAGCAAAAATTACAGTTCTGAAAGTAAAAGTGTTACAAAAGAGGGGGGAGAAAAATGAAAAATGAGAGGAATGTGAAGAAAGGCCTTAAAATCATCTACTTTGGCCATCTCATTTTAGAGATAAGGAGGCTAAGGCTGAGAGAGGTTAAGTGACTTGCCAGAAACACACAGAAAGTAATGGTCAGGTCCAAAGATCATACAGCCCTCAGTACTAATTTTAAAATTATTACTTGAGAAAATAAATAAATCAGTCCAGACCAGAACCCACAGTCTCCTGATGCACAGCACAGTGTTTCTTCACAGCTGCTCTCTGCCTGTGTGGCAGACCCTGTCAGTTTCATATCCAACAGCTTCTTCTCCAAGTGATAAGCAAGTCATGGTGGTCTCATTCCAGTCTGTCAGTGATTGATTTAACATAGATATGGCCAGTGAGACCTAAAAGATACTTTATGAAAAAGAGGTCCCTGTTTGATGTCCCACCCAACTTACCGCTTTGAAGGCAGTTTTGAAGAGACAATGCTTGATGCTATCTAGGGTAGCCATTTTGTCATCTGAGGCCGAAAATCCAATACACTGTGCATGCAGAATAGAAAAGTAGAAAAGTCTGGGACAATGATAACACAAGTCTACTTGAACAGACGTGGAACTGCTTACTTCCTATCTTCTTGACAAAGGACTTATCAAGTATCTATAAGATGTAAAGCATGGATAACTGGCGTTTTTATTCCTTGCATTCAAGCACATCCTTACCAGTACAGCAGTCCAGGTTGTTTCTCTAACACCAAGGTTGTTTAGGGTAGATATTAAGAGTATCCAATTTGGAGTCTGATTGCCAGGGTTCAAATGACTGCTCCAACACTTACTAGCTGTGTGATCTTAGAAATTTTCAGCTTTCATTTCCTCATTGGTAAAATTGGGATAATACTTATAAGACGTAAATTAATTTGTGCTTAGATGCTTAGGAAAGTGCATGGCACAAAATCAAGCCTTACTATATATTTGTAATAATGACTGTGTTGCCATTATGTACCCTTTACTTTGAGGTAATTAGTTCTATTTAAAATGGAAACTACCAGGGAAGAGTGGTCAATCAGTCAGAGATTTTAGTTGAAAACAAAACCATTTGACCTAATTTAAGCAGAAAAGAGGTTTATTAAAAGCTATTAGGAATCTCATAGAATTCCTGGGAGGGGTAAAATTTCCTTCTCCAGGAATAACTCCTGAAACATACCACAGAGCTGCCCCAGGGAGATATAATTGCCACATGGATGGGCAGAAATAGCCAGCTCCCATCATGGTTACAGGATCTGGATGTCACCTTTAATACCTCTGCCTCAAACACCTGCAGGAACTGCATGCACCTGTGACCACCATCACCCGAGTAGATTCAAGGCACCCCTTCTTTGTGTCACAAAAAATCCTAGTATCTCTAATGAATGGAGTTGGATTCCTGTGCCTGCAAAGGAAGCTGGGAAGATAATTTTTTTGGCTTTCCCTGGGTTGGCATGGGCCTAAAAAATGGAGAATTCTTCAAACTGGATGAAGTATGTAAATTAAGGGTGTTTAATCTTTTAAAGAATAAAATTAATTTAATCATGACATTTAAGAATGTTGTCAGGAAGAAGTAAGCCGGGCTCGGTGGCTCAGCCTGTAATCCCGCGCTTTGGGAGGCTGAGGTGAGTGGATTGCCTAAGCCCGTGGGTTCAAGACCCACCTGGGCAACTTGGCGAGACCTCATCTCTATAATAAATCAAAAACTAGCCGGGCGTGGTAGCGCACGCCTGTAGTTCCAGCTACTTGGAAGGCTGAGGCAGAAGGATCACCAGAGCTCAGTAGGTCGAGGCTGCGGTGGCCAGGAGCAACCACTGCACTCCAGTCTGGGCGACAGAGTGAGACTCCAACTCAAAAAAAAAAAAAAAAGTAAAGGAGACAAAAGTGTAATTTGGAAGCTCCACCATTTACCAAGTTACCCAAGCAAGAAACCTCGTTGCGACCTTAACTCTTTTTCTCTTTCTTTCAATGTTAAATCCTATCCATTTTACTCTTGGATTCTCTCTAGTGCCTGGTCCCTCTCTTTATACCCTCTGTCCTGCCTTAGGCTCTTGTCAGCTCTCAACTAGATTGTGGAAACAGTCACCTACCTGGCCATCCACCTACAGTTTGATTCCTTGAATCACTCCAAGAATAGTGTTTGTGAAACAAAAACGAGCCTGATTGTGTCACTCCCCTACTTAAAGGATTTCCTGGGTCCCATTGCTCCCAGGATAGTGTGCAAAGCCCTTCCTTACCTGACGCTGTCCACCTTTCCAGCTTAATCTTCTACCACATCCCTTATACACTCTGGTGGAGAGGACACACACCCCAGTCACAGAGAGCTTCAAAGAATCCATGATGATGTCTTGTGGGTACATGGCTTTCCTTTTGTTCTCTTTGCTGGAACTCCTGCCCCATCTCTACCTGGTGAAGTTCTCTCCTCATTAATGGTATGCTAGCTCCTCTTGAAAGCTTATCAATTCCTCCAAAGAGAGTTTGGGATTCCTTCCTGCTGTGTATGTGTAGCATTTCGCATATATGTAGGAGATGCCCAAAAAACCAGAATTATCTTTTTGGAGGGTAGGTGCCTTGTAGTACAGGCTTCCCCACTAGGAACCCATTGGCATCAGTTTACCAGCTAGTGCTACTGTGAGAGGCTGTGAGAGGCTTCAGTGAGGTTTTTGGGGGGAAGCGGGGGAGATTCTTTCAATGTGTTTGCCCATTGAATGATGGGTGAATTATACAAACAACCTGCCCACACCACACTGAATGTTCAGCAGTTTTTGACCAAAAACGGCATGACCCCCATGCTCCCCACTCCCTATTCACCTGATCTTGCCCCCAAGTGAATTTTGTTGTTGTTGTTGTTTCTCTGATGAAAAAAGTCCTCAAAGGGAAATGTTTTGCCAATGTGGAAGAGGTGAAACAAAAACCGGCAGAAACTCCAAGAGGCGTCAAAACTGACAAATTCAAAAACTGTTTTGAGCAGTTGAAAAAGCATCTTGATTGGTGTAGTGCATCAAATGGAGGGTACTTTGAAGGTGGCTGAAATTTAAACATGTAAAAATAAATACACAATTTTTATAAATAAATTCCGGGGGTTTGGGGTTCCCTCATAGGTCTTCTGTAATACCCATCTTTCTGTGTACTTCTGACTTCATTCCATGGATGTTCCCTGTCTAGAACATGAGCACCTTAAGGGCATGGGTTTGATTTCAGCACTCACTGAGCTCTTATTGTCTGGCTGAAGGTTGTAATGATAAGTAAACTGGCAGCAACTTGGATTTGATCTGACCTCCTTTCATAGACTATTCTGTTTTTAAGACAGAAGATTTTGAAACTTGAGATCTCAAACTACTCATTTTATGCAAACACAAAATCCATAACTTAAAGATTTTAGGAAAACTAGTGTGTTGACTGGCATTTTTAATACTTCGTTGTGTCTGCAGTTGGATATGCAGCTATTAGCAGGAAGCAACCTCCTCAGAAGTGACATAGAATGCTTGGAATTTGGAGAGTAAAAACCTCCCCTGGAGTTAGGGGTTAAGATGATTAGAATTAAGATAGTGTTTGCCTTCAAGCTTCCTTAGCCATAGGGACCCATACTTCATACACACTAGATACATGAGATCTATGGGAGCAGTGATATTGGCCTGTTTTGTTCACGGATATATCCCAAGTGCCTAGACTAGTGCCTGATACATAGTAGGTCCTCAGTAAAGATTTGTTGCACGAGTGAGTGGAGAAAGAGCTGGCATTCAAGACTGAGACTGTCTCTAAATTCATTGAATTCAATCTAACTTTATATCCACTGAAATCCAGGAATAGAATTTCCAGAGCTAGAATGAACTAAAGAAGAATGATGAGGGTTGCTGTAGTAGTTCTGCTGGTTAGGGGAGGCCTGTCTGAGGAGGGGACGTTTGGGCAGAGACAAGAAAGATGGACATGAGGGAGGAGCCATGAGTATCTGAAGGAAGATACTGGTCCCTCCACTGACCCCCTCCCCACACACACACAGACACACAGACAGCTACTTTATTTATTTATTTATTTATTTATTTATTTATTTTAAAGATGTAGGGTACAATTCAGGATTAGGTATGCATGTGGTCACTGTACAAGTAAAGCTTGGACCTCCCCTTGGTTTCTACTTTGCCTGGTTTGATAGCAACTAATTTATTAAGATACAAAAAAAAAAAAGGTTTCTTATTCTTACTTCCACAGCACCCCTCGGAGGTTTGTTTTAATTTCTAATATAATTCAGATATCAGGGGAGATCAACGCTCCTCCAGTTAAGTTGGCCTCAGAATTCCCACTCAGTGCCCTGTGGCAATTTAAAGGAGTCCCTGAGACTCCATGGCTTTCCAGGAGCTCACAACATTCCAAGGATCATTCCTGGGTCTATGTCTTATTTCCATGCACATGTGTTTTCCAAGCTGGCCTAGGTGTACAATGAAGTCCCTCCCACAAACTTCTCCTCCCCACAGACACAAACACATAAACCCACCCACATGATTTATGGGTATTTCAGACTTTACTGAAGATTGAAAAGGGGAAGGAGGTTGATGTGGTTTGCCTCACTTAAACAAACTTAGACTGGGCACACTGGGTCATGCCTGTAATCCCAGCACTTAGGGAGGCGGAGGCGAGAGGATTGCTTGAGCCCAGTAGTTGAGACTATCCTAGACAACATGGTGAGACCTCATCTCTACATGTGCCTGTGGCATGTGCCTATAGTTCCAGTTACTGAGGCAGAAAGATTGCCTGAACCCAGGAGGTTGAGGCTGTACTAAGCTGTGATCACACCACTGCACTCCTCCTGGGCGACAGAGTGAGACCCTGACTCAACAAATAAACAAACTTGACATTAAACATGTGGCCTGTGTATTTAAAATGTCTTCTGGCCATCTCCTCCCCACCCAGGGGATTCTCCACTGGCCCATCACCCCGAGGTCCTTTATACCATCTTCTCAGATTCTTCTGCCCCCCACCCCCTCTTTCTTTTCTCCTTGTTGCACTCACAGCAGTTTGTCCAGCATCATTTGTTGCCATCCAGGAACAAACTTATGGTGCTAGCTACTTGGTTCATTTTTTCACTTCATTACACTTGGGAAGAGGGAATTACAATATTAGTTCAACTGTCGGGATAAACAGAGGAGGCTTGAGGAGGAGCTCCCAAGCCAGTCTAGGAGGAGATGCCAAGAGGAAGGTTTGTAGAGGAGGTAGCATCTGAAAGGGGAATAGGAGTTAACAGGACAAGAAGTGAGATGGCACAAACCCATGGAGTTTGGCAAATTTATATTTGATAGAACAGGATATGCACATGGGGAGGTGAAGCTAGAGGGTAACAGGGGCAGCTCAACACGAGTTCAGTGCATGGGTTAAAGGGTTGGCATTGCATTCAGAAAGTAATGTGGAGCTGAGGAAGGCTTTTGAAGGCTAACGCAAATAGACCTGCACTTTTTTTTTTCTTTTCAAAATGCACTGTAAGGATCCCCATAAGGATGGATAGATTGGAGGAGGGGAGACAGACTGGAGGCAGAGTGCCATGAATTAGAGGAGGTGGCCAGAGAACATTCTAGAAAGACATTTTAGAAGGTTCAGAGTGCTGGCTACAGAGTTGGAGAGGAGGGAACGGATTAGGGAGCTATGTCAGAGGTATACTGGACACTGCCTAGTGATTGGCAGGTGGAGATGTTGAACCAGGAGATGCAGAGTCAGGCATGGTGGCTCATGCCTGTAATTCCAGTGCTTTGGAAGGCTGAGGCAGTAGCATTGCTTGAGGCCAGAAGTTCAAGACCAGTCTGGGCAACATAGCGAGTCCTTTATCTCTACAAAATATGAAATCTTAGCTAGGCGTGGTCACATGCACCTGTAGTCCTAGCTACTCAGGAGGCTGAGGTGGGAAGATCACTTGAGCTCATGGGTTCGAGGCTACAAGGAGCTATGATTGCACCACTAAACTCCAGGTTGGATGACAGAGCAAGATGCTGTTTCTAAAAATAAATAAATAAAAATTTAAAAAGATTTAAAGATACAGGATCATAGTGAGGATCTGAGGATCAGGATTACAGCAGGCTTCTCTGGTGGATGACATAGCCATCTTCTGGGAGGTGGGGCACAGGAAGAACCACAGACAGGTTTGGGGGCAGCTGATGGATCAGTCCCTCTAGTCCTCCTGTGTTGCCCATGGTGACATTATGGGCTCCCAGCCTGTGAGACATTTGTTCCTTCCCATCCTTGTCAGCTGCAGTGGGGACTGCCACCCCCTGAGCTCTGTATCAGTTGCAGCTGGGCATCTTTTGAGCACTTCCACTCATAGCTGATGACTGGCAGTTTATGATCTCCCACAGAGAAGAGAAACTGAAGCAACTGGTGCTGCAGTGAGGCCCAGAGGCACCTGAGCAGAGAGAAGAGACCCAGAAGGCACCGTGAGGAACTCAGAGCTGCTGTGGCTGTGTGACCCCAGGCAATACAGTTGCCTTCTCTAATTCTTAGATTTTCTAGCTATAACTTGATGATAGGGGAGAATACTTACTTCAAACTTGTGTTTTAAGGATTTCATACAATGCATGTGGAAGTGATTCTTAAAAAGTAAAATTTTTTTAAAGAGAGTGAAGGGAGGTAATATTTGTGGTTAGATAGACTGAGGTTTTCTGCCTCTCAGGGAAGATCAGGGGTCATAGAGATGGTATTTAGGGAGGTTTCCATCCATCTTGACTAACTCAGAGTCCCTTTGTAGGGCAAACAGACCCTGAGAGTAGAATATGCTGTTAGCACAATAATGTCAAGGTTAATATTTCACAACATGTGGGGCCAAGCTCATTTTAACTGGAGGAATTTCACATTATACTGGACTGGAATTTCACATTATACTTCATAAAAAAATAATTATTGTGTAGACATTTACCTTAAGATTAACCAGGAAGAGAGCTCAGTCATTACTGGCAGAGAGAAACCAAACCGAAGTCCAGTTTTTACCTTCCCCTATTCTGTGCAGTGGGAAATGCTGCTCCCTTTACGGACAAGCAGGATCAGGGAAGAGTCCTTATGAGAGGAGAGCCTTCTATTCAGACAGTACATGAGAGAGCAAGGAGTCAAGGCCATGTCCATCTGGGTATGACATCCAAGCCCTTCCTGCCATACCAGCAGGAGAAAGCTCTGGCACCTTGGCCCCTTTAGCCTGGGTTGCCTCTGATTCCCTTTTCCCCCAAACTCCCTTCCTACCCCCAGACACACACACACACACACACACACACACACACACACACACACACACACACACAGGCTGCTACCACCACCATCACCACACACAACACCCAAGTTCTAACCCAATAGCTGAATGTGGCCTTCCTTCAGGAAATCTGACAATACTGAACACTTTTCTGGCCCTGCCCAGCGCTGGCTCAGGAGAGGGGAAATCTTGAGCTGCCCCTGCTGAAGGAGCTCCCAGTGTGGTAAGGAGACAACCCTGGAGGCATGTGAGAGTGACAGTGACATGCCCTCAAAGGTATCTCGGTTCTGGGGCTCTGGGACCCCTCCACAAAGACCCAACAGCCTTCTCCACTCACTCCTGGAAAATAGGTATCTGGGAAAACAAAATGTTTCCAGGAATTTCTAGGATGTCACACTTGAAGAGCCCTGTGGGAAGGTGGGAATGACAGAATCACTGGGGGAGGGGGACAAAAAGAGGTCCTTAATGTCCTGATTAGCTCCACTGTATTAGGGGCCTAGGGTCCCCCTTCCTCCTGCCTGGCTGCCTGCCATCCTGGGGGCTGGTTGGGACTCAGCCACTGGAGACGGTGAGTGTGACTGGAGGAAGGCCCAAGGGTGACCGCTAGTAACCCCAGCTACACATGATGGTGGCCAGCTGCCAGCTGGCTCTTCCCAAAGCCTCCCAGCTGGCACCAGCTCTGAAGTCAGACACGCTGTGGCTCCTGGGCTGTCCAAGGGGATAGTGAGTCCGGGCCTGCAAAGGAAACACCCTAAAGGCCCCCCGGGTCGTAGACCAGCTGGTACATCTAGACTAGAGAAAACAGAGCATGTGATGCTTATTCACTTCGGCTGAAGCAGAAGGAAGGACAGTTCACCAAGCCATTTCCCATCAACTCTATCACTTCATCTGCCTAACAACCCAGAGAACGGTCTGCTGACCCTGCTGGGCATGCTGCTCAGCCTCTCTGTGCCTTAGCAACCATCTCTATAGAATGGGCAGCATAAGAACGCTTCTGCTTTCTAGCTGTGTGTCACTTTCTAGCTGTGTGTCCTTGGGCAATGTATTTAACTTAATTGTGCTTCAATTTTCTCGCTCCTCAAATGGGGTTAAAAATAGAACTAACCTCATGGAATAAGTGGAAAAATTAAAGAAGTTAATTCACCTAGTGCACTCAGAACAATGGCTGGCTGCAAAGAAAGAACTCAGTAAATGCTAGAAACTGTTATTATTTCTGTGGTTATTATTAATCACGGTATTTTAGGAGGATCAACAAAAGAACAGCAGCTGGCATTTACTGCATATTGACCATGTTTCTGGCACTGGGCTCAGTCTTCTTTTAAAAAAAAAATTTTTAGAGATAGTGTCTCACTCTGTCGCCCAAGCTGGAGTGCAGTGTGAGCAAAGCTCACTGCAACCTCAAACCCCTAGGCTCAAGTGATCGTCCCACCTCGTCTCCCAAGTAGCTGTGATTACAGGTGCATGCCACCATGCCCAGCTAGTTTTTAACATTTTTTTTTGTAAAGACAGAGTCTGGCTATGTTGGCCAGGCTGGTTTTGAACTCCTGGTCTCAAGGAATCCTCCTGCCTGGCCTCCCAAAGAGTTGAGATTACAGGCATGAACCACTGTACCCAGCTTGGGTTCAGTCTTTTACAAGATATTAAATGTGGATAATGTTTAGTACAGGCTGAGCGCAGTACCTGACTCATAGAAAGCCCTCAACAAGTGACAGCCACTATCATTATAATTTGTCCTCTTTTCCTGTCTACAGAGGAGAAAACAGCTCAGAGTTTCACTGACTTGTCCAAGCCTACAAAGCTAGTAAGTAGGAAGTACTTAGGCTGGGATCCAAGTCTTCTGGGGAACAGATCTCCAACTCTGACCTTTTTCTTCTCTCTCCTCCTCCTGCTCAGTCCTCAACCTTTGCTCTGTAGCTAAAACTGGTTTCCCTTCAAGAGACACATCAGCTCAGTTGCAAGGTGCCTGGGTTGCTCTGTGCACAGCTATAAAGAGCTCCTGCACTGGGGAAGGGCTGCACCTGCCTCCTGATGCCTTTCCCCCTTCAGGAGTCAGGAACCAGACTCCTGCAGGCACAGAGGGGTGCAAAGGAATGAGATCGTGTCATAGACATTCCCAAGGAGGGGACCTGACCCCAACTCCAGCTCTGACTTCTACAAAGTAGGGTCATAGTTGCTCTTGGAACTCACAACCAGCCCTCACTCCAGCTTTGCCCTTCTACTCAAATGTCTCCCTGCTAAGATTTTATGATGGAACCCTCCCAGAAAAGAGCTCCAAATCACCCCCTAAGTTGAGCAAACCAAGTCAACAGCCAACAGCAACCAGCTGTGGGGTGATAGATGCTTGCCTGCACGACATTTATCAAAGGCAATGTTTCACTGAAGACATGACTTCTAGACTGTGGGCAAGTCACTTCCTCTCTCTAGACCACAGTTTCCTTATCTGTAATGCTGAAATAATGACTCCTTCAGTAGGGTTGCTCTAAGAGCTGAAGGAGAGAACGGGTGTCAGAGCACAGGACCCGGCACCAGTAGCATAAGCAGGAGAGGAGTTAGCACATGGTACATGCTCCACAAAATCTCACTGACCTGCTGAAACCCAACAGCCCAGAGCACCAAGGTTGCTCATGGTAAAGTGAGTATGAACAGAGTAGAGAACATGGGGATGTGAGACCTAGATTCTCACTGGAGAACAAAAGCATGTGTCCAACGCAGATAGTTTCATCCTAGGGAAGGACATTTTCCCAGAGACTTTACAAAACCCCACTTGCCATTGGAGATGGAGAAGCTATGTGGTAGAGGTACAAAATAGTAACCACAGGGTTATTTATGCTATTAATGCTTGTCACCTTCTAATGTACTATATAATTTATTTTTCATGATTATTTACTATCTTCCTTCCCTTTCTAGAATGTAAGGTACAGGGATTTGGGTTTGGTTTGTTCTGGTGCCTGGAATAGTTCCTGACACAGAATAGGCCAGGAATTATTTAAAGTTGAAGCTCAGTGTTCATGGTGAGAGCTAGTACTTGTCAAAAATAGGCACACGCTGAGAAGGACCCAGAACAGTGATGTGTTAGAGCTGTCATGTACCTGCTCACAAGAGCCAACAGTTAAGTTTTCAGAACTTTTGCAAACCTGTTATTAAATGTGGCCATTATGAAAAATTATATAAACTTAAAGTTAAGTAAAATTTATTGAAATCAATGATAGCAAACACTCAAAACTCATCTTTTCCTGATTATTATGCTAGATTTTACTACCATCTCCACTCTTGAGGTTATTTATATCCATTGTGCCTGTGTGACAGAAATACCGGTATGCTACTGTGCGCCTCTCCCCACATCCATACTCAGTGATAATCACATTTTAACTTAAAATTAACCGTAGAGTATTTACACCACAGAAATGGGCAGACCTACAAATCATGATCCCTTTTCTGCCCTGCAGAGCTGGTTGGTAAACATTTATCAACACACCACTGACAAAGAGCCTCCTCACTGCTCCAGTGCCTCCAAGGAAATGGGATTTTATGAGACTTTGAGTCTTGCTGTGTTTAATGCTTAGGTTGTGTTTTCTCTGTTAATTAAATTTCTTGCCTCACTTTGTATTAAGAGTGCTTACAAGGCATTTCACAAGGGCTAATAATCCCGGTAGTGTTGAAAGGCAATTTCTGCAATGACTCGTACAATATGGGGGGATTCATGAAGCGTGCTGCCCTTCACGAAGGGCAAGGAAGTTACACAGGAAGAGACCAATATAAGCCTAGAGACTTTGCTTGTCTTCTGAACCTTCAAAACTTTCCTGCAAGTGTTCAGTTTAATTGACAGTTATTCCATACTCATCGCAGCCAAGACACTAGGCCAGGAGGAGAAGAAATGTGCATAGTCCTATTCTCAGGAAGCTTGAAGCATGCTGAGAGGAACGCTCTCTCTCTCACTATCACATTGAGGCCTATGATGACCTCCCCATTTCTAATTATAACTCCCCCAGCACTTCTAATCCCTCTCCTTCTTATTTATGCCATAATGCTTGTCACCTTCTAACATACTATATAATTTTTTTTTTTATTACTTCCTTCCCTTTCTAGAATGTTAGGTCCACAAGGGCAAGAATTTTGGTTTGGTTTGTTCTGGTACCTGGTATAGTTCCTGGCACAGAGTAGGCCATCGGTAAATTTTTTTTTTTTTTGAGTTGGAGTCTCACTCCATCACCTAGGCTGGAGTGCAGTGGCATGCTCACAGCCACCCCAGCGTCGGCCTGCTGTGCTTGGGCGACCCTTCCGCCTCAGCATTCCCAGTAGCCAGAACTATAGGCGTGCACTACCATGCCTGGCTGATTTTTTATTTATTGTAGAGATGAGGTCTTGCCGAGTTGCCTAGAATGGTCTCGAACCCACCGGCTCAGGCAATCCTCTCACCTCGGCTTCCCAAAGTGTTGGGATTACAGGCTGAGCCACTGCGCCTGGCTAGTAAATTTTTAAATATATATTTTTACATAATATGCTAGGAAAAAACACTAAGTTAAATCCTAATTTCCACCACTTACTGTATAACCCTTGGCAGGTTACTGTACCTCTCTGATCCTCAGATCCTCATATGATAAATTGCACAGTTTGGCCAAGGCTACCTCTAGACGGGATGATGAAAAACCAAAAAATTCAATGTGTCTCCTAGATGTGACAATCATGATACATCTACCATGTATATAACCACCTCTATCTACAGGAAACTGTCTTTCTGCAGTCCCCAGCTCCAGGCAGTCATACCCTCCCTTCTACCATGCAGCAAATATGACTTTCTTCTAACCCCCAACTCTTCACTTCAGCCGTATGTGATTGGAAACTACATGAGCACTTGACTCCAGGACAGACAGCTCATGATGTGGTCCAGAGAGAGATCTGCCTTGATAGGGAAGACTAGGTTGACCCAAATCTACTCTTAGGGGTTTAAGTTGGAAAATACAGATAGAATCGGGCACTCTGCAGAAGTTTGAAGGACACAAGTTTAAGAGGCTAGAGAGGCCATGTTTAGTAGTAAGTGAACTAAGTTAGAAGTCAACAAAAGTATGAGATAGAGAAAAGACAGAATATACAGAGAGGAAGTCAGTTTTAGTAAGAAGAAAAGTGGGAGGACACAGAGAAGCAGACCTGAGGGACAATTTATGTGACATTTCTTGGGGAGCACCTTAGGGAAAATCTTTAAAGTGTGTTGCAGAGATCCTCGGATGTGCTGGTCCACCCTCCACCTCCAGTGCCATGAGGTCTGGCCTTATTTTCCCTTCTACTCTTGGATTTCCGTAAGATTGCCTTCCTTTTGCCCACAGGCCTTTCTTGGCTAGCTCCATGTGAGTCTCTGCCCTTGCAACTGAAGAAACCCAGAAATTGAGGGTAAGGTCCACAGACAGACTATGGTTGATTGACTTGTCCTGTCCTAGGAGCTTGTATCAATGGCCTGTCTGAACGTTGATCTTGTTGCTCAGAGTTGCAACGTTCCTGTTTCAAACAACTTCCTTACAGGATCTGAACAAAGAATAAGATGGTTTGGAATGGAATAGGAGGAATGAGAACAAATGTTTAACTCTCACTCCTGTCAGGCACTGTGCTAAGCATAGTGTATGTCACTTAATTTTTGCTGTAACCCTATAAAATAGGTATTATGCCCATTTTGAGGCAATAAGACAGAGTTATCAAGAAAGTAATTATGGGTAATTTTTTCTTTTCCATTGGGAGCCCTGAGATGCCATTGTAATTCTCTTTTTGAAGACTCAGCTTTGATCCCAAGCTCTAATATGGAATAGAACAATCCTTTTCCCTTTCCTAGACTCTAGGGGCCCAAAAGAGACTAAGATATATCAGTGAACTTGGCCTGATGGATCCCAACAGAGCCTAGAGGTTCCCCCAGAGACTTTGGAGAGTATAGGATCCTATTACCCAGGGCTCACTTGAAGTCTGGGAGTGAGAGGGAAGATTTGATACTGAGACTGCAAGACAGGCAAAGTAACTCAATACAACAGACTGCCAATTCTCCATAAGCTGACAGACCATTCTGCATCAGATGAATAACTCCACAACATGAAGATGACTGTGACTTCCTCATGCCTTGTCTGCCCACATTATCACCAGTAGAAACAAAAATGAAACTTTGAGGAAAAAAATAAATATGCATTGTCATCTTGGAGAAGAAATGACGCGATTTGCAGCGGTAACAGGAATATTACCATGTTAGCCCCATCTCATTTTTCTTTCTTTGCTTTACTTAGCTACCTAACCATGAACCTACTGCATGTTTCCACTTGCAGGATTAGTTTCCTTCCCAAATCAGTTTCCACTCCTAACAGGAACAGGAGACAATATCATAGCCTTTTGTTCTCTCCCTCAATATTATGAGCTTAGGAACTAGTCATACACTCAGATCCAAGATGCCCTAGCCTCAAAACCAATGGGTTCCCAAGATCCCACCAACGAAAGACCTGAATTATTTAGGAATAATAATGCAGGCTCTGGTGTTAGCGACACTTAGAGTTAAATTTCAACTCTGCCACTTAGCCTTGCAGAGGGTCAGTGTGTCAGTTAGGATATACCTGGGATATAGTCAACAATGCTAAAACAAACAAACAACAAAAAAAAAAAACACTCAGCAACATAAACTAAAAAAAAATTATTTCTCATCATAATACATGTCCAACATAGGTTAATGGGATGTAGCACTCCATAGAGTCCCTCATGGACCTATACCAAAGAAGGTTTCATCTTGTAATGTCACCATCACAACACACAGTCTTCAGGAATACTAAGAGAAAGAGGGCAGAAGGGTCAAGTTTGAGATTTTAACAATCTCATCCCAGAAATGACATGATGACATTCCTGTTTATAGTCCATTGGCTAGTACTAGTCATGTGGCCCTGTCAGCCTACAAGAGCCTAGGAATCATAGCCTTCCTTATTGCCATCAAGTGGGGGAGAACTGGATATCAGTGAATAATTTTACAGCAGCCAGACATAGAGTGTACGCTATGACTGTGTAGTTACTTTCTCCCTTCAAGTTTCCTGCAAGTCCAACAGACCAAAGAATCCATTAAACTAGGGGAAGCTCTCGTAGTTTGCATAACCACTTGTCAGAAGACTCTATTCCCCATTCTATTTCAACATCAATGCCAACCACGATGAACAGACTTAGTTCACCAGTCTGGGATTATGTCCAGGGCTTTCTTCCTGGTCAGTTTTTTTTTCCCCCTCTCTTCCTTTTTTTTTTTTTTTTTTTTTATTTTAAAGATGTGGGGAACAATTCAGGGTTAGGTATACAAATGTTCATTATGCAGGTACTCTTGTTGATGTGGTGTGCCCCCTCCACCCCTGGTAGATTTCCACTGCTGCCAATCCTGCCTCCGCCCTGTCATTCCCCCCGCCCCCCGCCCCCAGCAGTTTCCTGCTACTGCCAATCCTGGTCAGTCTTATTCTATTGTCCTGCTTGATTTTTTGGCCTCCACCTCCAAGTGTGAGGCCTACCCTGAGAAGAAACTTGTGGGACTGGAGGCTTCATGTCTTGTCCAGCTCTTGCCTGTTCTCCTTAAGTGCAGTCAGTCAATGTTTTTAGTGTTGCAGTCATCTTGAATCCTCAAGTTTCTTGGGAGCCAAAGGATCAAACAATCCAGTTACAATAAATTCACTGCTGAAGATACAGTCACTCAGCTGCCCTAAGGAAGTGACTGGATATGTGGAAATGGGTTATGCACCAAGATGCTTATTGAAACATTGATTATAATAGCAAAACACTGGGAATAGCCTAAATATCCAGCAAAGGGGAATGCTTGTAAATATGAATCATCCACATGATGGGTGTATTTGTTCTGCCTGCTGAGTTCATCAGGGTAAAAAGAAGAGACAAAATGTATTACTTATTGTGATGGAGTTAACTGGGAGCTTCCCTGGCCCTGAGGCTCACAGTGTGACCTACTGTCATTTTGTTTGCCCTGCAATTACACTTTCTTAGATTTGACTGACTCACTTTGGACCATTCTATAGAGAAAGAATCCCAATTGGGCAACCAGGGTCCAGCTCATATGTAGTTGGGTAACCTTTACCTGTGCTTTGATCCCCAGTCCAGTCACCTGTGATTAGGAAAGCAGCTAGCTTTCCTCCTAAATAGAGAAGGTTGTTCTGGGCTCTAACGAATCCCCCTTCAGTCAGTCCAATTCAATGGGTGATTACATAATTGCTATAAATGTATTTACCAAAAGTTTTTAAAGACATGGAGAAATGTGCAGGAAATAATAAGTTTTAAAAACTCATAAAGTTGAATCTATAGTCTGACACATCTAACATAGATAAAACTTGAAGACATTATACTAAGCAAAATAAACCAATTAAGAAAGAACAAATATTGAGACAAGAGGATTTCCTGAGCCCAGGGGTTCGATACCAGCCTGGACAACTTGGTAAGACCTTGTATCTACAATAAATCAAAAAATTAGCTGGGTGTGGTGGCGTGTGCCTGTAGTTCCAGATACTTGGAAGGCTGAGGTGGAAGAATCGCCTGAGCCCAGCAGGTTGAGGCTGCAGTGGCTATGAGCATGCCACTGCACTCCAGCCTAGGCAACAGAGACTCCAACTAAAAAAAAAACCAAAAAACAAGTATTGTATGATCCCACTTATATGAGGGACCTAGTGTAGTCAGATTCATAGAGACAAAAAATAGAATGGTGGTTGCTGGGGGCTGGAGGAAGGAGGGAAAATGGGGAGTTGTTTAATGAATACAGAGTTTTAGTTTTGGAAAACAAATAAAGTTCTAGAGATAGATGGTGGTGATGGTTGCCCAGCAATGTGAATGTACTTAATACCACTGAACTGTACACTTAAAAATGGTTAAACTGGTAAATGTTATGTTATGTATATTTTACCACAATATTAAAAATTGAATATTTAGTATCGTCTCAAATGTGCAAGTTAATGTGTGTGCATGTGTGTATATATGTGTACATGTAGGAGGGGTCCAGTGTTTTGCCTTTTGCCTTTTGTAATGAGAGCAAGATGCTAAAGTTTCTTCCCAAATGTTCTTTATTTAGCTAGTGAAAGGGTTAGCAAACTATAGTCCCTCAGCCAAATCAAGCTTCCTATCTGTTTTTGTAAATAAAGTTTTATTGGAACACAGTCATGGTCATTCATTTGTGGGTTCTCTACGGCTGCTTTTGTGGAACAATGGCAGAGCTGAGTAGTTGCAATAGAGGCAGTATAATCCAGAAAACCTAAAATATTTACTATCTGACTCTATATAAAAAGTTTGTTGAACTCTGCTTTAATGCTTTGAGAGCACACATGGATACCAGAAGAATAATCAAAACTTTACTGTGGATTCAAACCAAACAGAGTCCACAGGTCTAGAGATTCCAGAGTTGGTGCCTCTTCTCTATTCAGTTATTCTCCAACTTCTCACCAGTCTCAGAGTCTTTAATCTAGACTGTAAGACCCCACATGGAGTTATCCCAAATCTCATAAGTGAAGGAGACAAAAGGAAAAAGAGGTTTTCATGGTGGATCTAATTTGTTCTTTTTCTGGAGTTGCGCTGCCAAGACTTTCCTAAACTACCTGAAACGGAATGTACTAGAAAGAGAGGGAGGAAGTATTATGTCACATTTGCAGACATAAATATATATTTTAATCTGGAAGGATATTTGCCAATAAAATCATTATGATGCCATTAAATTGTGAGATAGTAGATAATTTTGAATATCTTCTCTATAAATGTTTATATTTTAGGATATGTTATAATGAGCATGCATTGCTTTCATAATCAGAAAATAGTTATTTAATATTTTTAAAATTTTTTTGTTTGAAAAAGGAGCACAGCAGGTTGAAATCCAGGGAGAATCACATGGGAGACATTCCAGCAGGGTCAGAAATCTGGGTAATCCTTAGCTAATCTAAGTTTGTTTTCTTGACCTGAGCTCTTCTCAGAATGAGCTGAAATCTGGCAAGCCCAATATTTTCTTGGCCTGCTCAGCCACATGACCCATAAATTTCATTTGTCTGGGCACTCCCTGCTCTCCTGGGAACTCCTGTGCCCTCTAGAACTTTACAAGCAGCCTCTAAGCTGCCATTATACTTTTTTTTTTTCTCCGTTTGGTCAAAGGTTTTCTTTGCAAAAGCCACAGACATTGGTTCTGCAGAGCAGCTAAAGTCAGACCTGGATTAGGCTCTGCTACCTAGCTGAGCTGGGATGAGTTATTAAACCTCTAGGCCATCAGAGGGAGGTAGTTTTACCTTTAGGGAAAGAAGAGATTCTTTGCTCTTCTGCCCATTTGCCTCCTTGTCTCCCAAGAGGACTAAACACTAATCTGAACTGTATACAGTAACTGGGCCTTTTGTTAGTGGTGGGTACTCTGGTGGTGATGGTTGCCATCTGGGCTCAAACTTCTTGTAGATTCTTCTCTCCTACTTCTCCTTCCCTGGGACAAAAGTGATCAGAGAAGCAGGGCCTTCCCCGATATGGAAAGAGAAGAGACATAGTCATCTTGCACTCTTTCCTCTGATTTCCTATCAAGTAGCTGGTCAGAGAGTGGTAGCATCCTAAAATTGGGGGTTAAATTTAGAGAGAGGAAAAAATGCTTTGAAGGCCTTGCCTTGCCTGTATGACAGGAATCTGTACTAGTTTTGTGGCATAAGTTAGACATTTTCTTTATATTATAGAATCAAGACCATGCTTCTTACAAAATTTCCAACGTCACCTTAATCCATTAATCCTTAGCGCTACTCCTTAAAAATACCTACCTGTCTTCTCTCCTCCTCTTGTCCCTCTCTCCTCCTCTTCTTCTTCCTTGTCCTTCTTCATTCTGATATTAGGGACCCTTCCTCTAATCATCATAGCATTTATAACATTGAATCGAAACACCTAATTTATTAGACTGTGAGTGCCTAGAGGACCAAGCTATAGTTTTTTGATTCACCATTTAGTTTCCAAAGCCAAGCACAGTACCTAATGTATAGTAACTACCCATTTAATATTTGATGAATTAAAAGAATGAATAAATGAAAAAATTAAGACCCCTCATAATGACTGATTCTCTAAGGCCATCTTCTCCCATAGTCTTTCCTATCTCAATTAATAGCAGTTGCTTAGGTCAAAAATATAGTCAGCCTCTCTTTCTCTAACAATTCATATCCAACCCATCAGCAAAGCCAATTGGCTAAAGGTATATCCAGAACGCAACCATTTACCACCACCCTCACTGCTATCACACTGACCAGAGCCAACCTCTTCCCTATAGTCTATTTTCAATAGAACAGCTAAAATGATCCTTTAAAAATATTGGTCATGGAAGCTGCTCCAGACTTGCTGCCTGTTAAGGTTATTACATCTCTCCCTTGCCTCTGACAGTGAAGTGTAGCCACCTGACCTCTGACATTCTGAAGTCCCATCAGCCCAACTGATTCTTGGGATCTCAGTCCATGGCCGCATTATCTCCCTTTAAAAAAAATTATTTAAAAAATGTGGGGTACAATTCAGAGTTAGGTATACAAATGTTCATTATGCAGGTACCCTTGTTGATGAGGTGTGCCCCCACCCCCTACCCTGCCCTGACGGTTTCCCACTCTGCCAATCTCTTTCTTACAGTATTATGCATGATCTCCCATTTTAACCTCAGGCCACGGAAGACCCCCACCATTCAACTTTTCAAAATGCCAGTCACCCCTTGTTAAACTTTAGTGATATGGGTGTCATCTGGGTCCTACCAAAGAACATATTCAGTTGGTGGGTCTCACATTGTGAATCCATTCTAACTTGCCCACCACCCTGAAACTTCTGGTCCCTTCCTCTGCTCCTTGCCAAGGAAGTTCCAGCTTCCCTACCTCATTTACTGAATGCCGTTTTCACTAAAGAAGCATCCCAACAGTGTCATAGGGCCAACTCCCAGCATCCTTGCCTGGGCATTAAAACCAAATCAAGAGATAGTGCTCCCATACCAACAAATTCCACCCCTTACCTTACATTCCATCTCCCCAATTCAACATTCCCCACGATCCATACATGTTGGATTTCACATACATCATCATGGCTCCAGTTAGTTGGCGCCTACTATTCTTTTGTATGTGAAAGATGCCTATAGAAACCTAGAAGAAACTTAGTTTATTCTTTAGTCTTTGTGCCTCAGTGTAACCATTAACAAGCATTCAGACATTCTACTGCAGGACAAACAGCAGCCTATCCCATTCCCCTTAGGCAAATCTCCTTCAGATACAAGATCAGGACAGCCCAAATGACCACTCCACCTCTAGTCAAGGAATTTGTGAATTGAAAATGTCTAACAAGTCTCTTTGCAGGAACCAGGGCTAACCTATGTGACACAAAGAAGCCCCACCATGGCAGCAACCATGTGACTAACCCACCCATCTGCCTGCTGTCCATCACCTGACATCATCAGTACCTGTGCTTGTCTGCCCCTTTGTGATGATGTGGAAGCCAACCACCACCCAATCACCTTAATGATCCTCCCCCATCTAGGGGAATGGTTAAAAGGACTCAACGACAAGCAACCAGGGACCATTGCCTTGCTAGAGTCTGGTGTGGCCATGTGCTCTTTGAGCCATGGCTGTCGCCATGCTTCCTGGCTTTGGTCCCCTTCCTCCACCTTAGGGAGGTGAATCTTCTTTCTTCCTTCTCTTTCTCTCTTTAATTTCCTTTTAAATAAATTTTTCTTTCTTAACCTTTTTGTGTGTTGCAATTCTTTGCAATTTACTCGGATCTCTGGGTTCCCAGTGTGCACCTCCGGGTTGCCAGCCCCGGCTGTACTGCGCCCCTCTCCCTGCGCCTCTCCACCCTCACCTGGTCCATCCATACCCTAACAGTAAGTACATGATTTCCTCATGGAGCAGGATTGTATTTTTTTCACTCAGGCTCTGGTGCAATTTGTCCCTAGTTATTGAACTGAGGACAATGAGGATAGGCAAGAGCAGATCTCAAGGAGTACAAGTGTCATCTTGAAAGGGACTTACCTTTTTGGGGGAGATTTTTGCAGGACTCCAGTCAAGGAATGACTGCTCTCCTCTAACAAGGGTGAGAGGACTGATTCTGCCACCTTCATAGTTCAGAGGAATCCCAACATGGAAGATTCTTAGGCACCCAAATGTCCCCATCCCAGGTGTTGGTTCCTACTCCTTTCCTATCAGAGCCCTGACTTTGCAAGGTCCCGGGTGACTTGACATTCTATCTTCTTTGTAGTTCTGCTACTCTTGAATCTTGGCTCTGATTTTCAGCACTGAAAGGAGGTACCTATTGAAACCTAGAATAAACTTAGTATAGCATAGTGTTTTTGCCTCAGCATAGTCATTTTTGCTTAGATTTTACCCCTGACTCTCTTTGAATCTAGCACAAGTAAGACAAACTTCCAATAGGCACGTTTTAGAAGGTGTTCAGACATTTTAAAATTACATTTTACTGCTGGCCCAGTGGCAGCCTACCCCACCACCTCCATCAGATGCAAAACAAGGACAATCCAACCAGCCTGACTTTTCAATTCATGGTTTAGCACAATAATCTCTAGGAAACTTTCAGGTTCCTTGTTGAAGGCATAGGGTCAAAGATCACCTCTTGGCTGGCTGAAGCCATAGAAATGATAATAAGACCACTTTTTAGTCAAGGAACTTGTGCATTGAAAACACCTGACAGGTCTCTTGCAGGAAATGTCCCTCTGGGCCCAAAAAATCCCCAGTTAACCTAATCAGCCCTTCATGATCTATGTGACACAGACAGGACCCACCCCACCAATGCCATGGCAGCAATTATGTGGCTAATCCCACCCATCTGTCTGCTGTCCATCACCTATGCTTACCTACCCCATTATGATGATGTGGAGCAGACCACCACCTAACCACCTTAATGATCTGCCCCCATCTAAGGGAAATGTTTAAAAGCATTCAACCTCCAGCCACCAGTCACCATAGCTTGCTAAGCTATGGTGTGACCATGTGCTCTTTGAGCTATGGCCAGGTCATGTTTTCTTAAGCTTTGGCCCCCTCCCCTACCTTGGTGAAGTGAATCTCCTCTTTTTCTCTGTCTCTAATTTACTTTCTAAATAAACTATATTTTCCAATTTAACTTCTGTGCAATTCTTTGCATCTTTCATGCAGTACCAGATTGCACACCAGACACCCCACACCTCCAGCAGGCCTGACCTAACATTCTGGAGGCCCGGCTGGGAGTATAGCACTAACAAGCACTATCTGCCCTGAGGCTGTCTGAGTTGGAGTGCTCCTTAAAGCAGCCATAGAGTCCTTTTGACCTTCGTAGTCTACCTTGAATTGATTGCTGGCTGACCAAAGTCTGTCATACCTTCTTCGTGGTTTCTAAAGGAAGTAATAGAAGTCAGCCAACTCCACAAGTCTCATAATGAAAAAAAAATCCTATTACCTCTATACCATCAAGGGGCCTGGACTAGCTCATAACCCAATGCTTCACCTCCACCTGCACCCCATCCTAATCTACCACCATTGAGAGCTTAGCAGTTAGACACCCCAGCATGCCAGGGCTATCACCACCATACCTACCAGCAATGGGATGATTGGCATGTAAACCAGTTCTAGAGTCTACCCTAAGAGTCACCTTTCTAGGGTCACTCCAGGTACCAAGTGCTTAACTTGAGCTCCCCCTCAAAAACAGAGCCTGCAACAGAACCTTAGGGAGCAAGAGTGAGAGACTGGAGAGAAAGGAACAGAGGAAGAGGAAAAGCCCATGTGTTACCATGTTGGTCACCACTTTGAGGAATAGGAGCCTGATCCCACCAGGACCTTCTGAGGAGACATATAGACTATAACACAGAATTATCTATTCAGAAAGAAGAAATGAGGGCAGGCAGCATTTATCCATCAGCTTCCTTTCCTTGCCTCATAAGGTATTAAATAATTCACACCTCCAAGATGCACATGCAGGAGTTACCAGGCTGGCTTCCAGGGGCAGGGGTTGGGGGTAGGTGGGTGACAGGAGAAGAAAGCGAGATGGTCAGTGCAACTAAGACCGGATGCTGTCACATTACACCCATGTGAAGCTGGTTGCCAAAGCAATGGCATAAAAGGTAGGCCACATGTGCAAATATTCTCTGTAAAGGGTCAGAGAGTAAATATTTTAAGCTTTGCAGTTTATAGTCACTGTCACATTATTTTGTAACTCCTTATCAATGGAGGGGAAATTGTCTTCATTTGTGACCTTAAGAAGACAGGCCTCAACAAGATTTGGCCAGTGGGCTATACTTTGCCTCTTCCTGACCAAGAGGTTATGAGGCCTCTCCAAGTAGAGAGGCCTTCCCTGACCTCCTTATTAAATACCTACCTCTCACTGTTCCCAATCTCCTTTCTTGCTTGATTTTTTCTCTTTAGCATTTGTCATTTTCTAAAATGCTATATGGTTTACATATTTACTTGGCTTATTGTCTGGATGCTTCAACAGAATGTCAGCTCTCTGTATGCAAAATTTTTTATCTGGTGTGTTCACTGCAGTATTTCAGCATGTGGAAGTGTGTGTCATTAGTCAATTCTCAATATATTTTTGTTAAATAAATTAAAATAGCTTGTGTTAGCACTTTACAAATGCCAAGAGTCTTCAACACACATTTTTATTTCTATTTTTATTTAATCTTCACAATTACCTTCTCAGATAGGCAAAGCAAGTACTATCATTCTTATTTTGCAAAGAAAGAAGAAAAGTTAAGTAATGAAGAAAGTATTGAAATAGAAGAAAAATCAGGAACCTTGGATCATGCATACCTGGCTTTGAATTCTGACTCCCACACTGTGATCTGGCATATACTGTGTAATCTCTCTGCAATGAAGATAATAGTACTTGCCTTATAAAACTTTGTGAAAATTAAATGAAATAATATATTTAGGGAAGTAGACATAGAATTTAGTACAGAGGTTATAAATTGACAGTTTTTGTGCAACGCTGTGAGGAGTTTGAGTAGAAAACTTACATTTCTATGTGCCACTCCATGAGAAAATGATAAAAAACACCAATCTTTGCTAATTCTAGCCCCAACCGTGGGAAGAAAAGGCACAAACACATCTCTACTGTCTGAAGGCACTATTTACACCATCCACACCACTGCCCTTGAGCTGAATTTTGTCTTGTTTGGATTTGTCTATAAGTATATTAATTAAGTATACTAAGTATATTGATTGTTTTGTTTTTCTAGGCAGGTGTTCAGCTTGGTTGCAATATTAAGTTGCTTCTTGCCAGTTGTCTTATTCCACCTTGATGTATTTATTGAATCTGTCTGGCCCCTGTAGACATTTTGAGTAATCTACTCCTGGTTATGTTAAGAGTTTTTGGGGCCGGGTGCAGTGGGCTCAAGTCTGTAATCCCAGCACTTTGGGAGGCCAAGGTGAGAGGATTGCCTGAGCCCAGGGGTTCAAGACCAGCCTGGACAACTTGGTGAGACCTCATCTCCACAAAATATAAAAAATTAGCCAGGTATGGTAGCACGCACCTGTTGTTCTGGCTACTTGGTAGGCTGGGGAGGAAGTTTCACCTGGACCTAGCAGGTCAATGCTGGGGTGGCCGTGAGTGTGCCACTACACTCCAGCCTGGGAGACAGAGTGAGACTTCGACTCAAAAAAAAAAAAGAGTTTTTGACACCAGCCCACCTGGGTTTCAATCTTTATACTACCGGTTATTTAATCTTTCGCAGTTTCAGTTTCATTTATGTGAAACAAGGATAGTTTTACCTCCCTAATGCAATATGTCCAAAATATGACACTGAAGCCTCCAGATCTGCAAGATTCTCAGTCCAGTCCCTTTCCTGATTTCCCAAGGGGAATCCAGGCTGCAAATGTATGGATGAAACAAAGAGCCAGTTCTGTTTGATCTCAAGTCCTGTCTACAGCAGAAACCTTGCCATTCCAAAGAGATGTCTCCAATTCTTGCTGTCATCACCAAGAATAACCACCCCTGGAGCTTACTTATAGTATTTAGTCCCCAAAGATGACCTTCCAATAATTCATGGCTCTGAGTATTCAGGCTCTTAGAGCTGTGACCAATAGATGTGGCCAAAGTGATACTGTTTATCTTCCAAGGTTAGATTGAGAAATGATGCAACTTCCATCTAACTCCCTTGGAAAATGCATTTTGGGGCAAACCAGCTTTTATGTTAGAATTCCAATTACTCTGAAATCACCACACTGTAAAGAAGTCCAAGCTACCCATGTAAATATGCCCTGTGGAAGAAGATCAAGACCCTACTTGACAGTTTCAGCTTTGCTCCTATTCAATAGCCAACACCAATTTGCTGGGCATGAGAATGAAGAAACCATTTGGACAACCAACTCACTCAAGCCTTCAGATGACTTCAACTCCAACTGTCATCTGACTGTGATTGCATAACAGACCACATGCATGAACCTTCCTGCTAAGCCCAGAACAATCTCACAGAATGAGGTAATAAAATGATAATTTTAAGTTAATCTGTTTTGGGAAGGTTTGGTATGCAGCAATAGAGATCATAAATACAGGATCATAAAGACTGCTGTTGCCTGGCATTTCTGAAGCCACACAGCTGGGGATGAGCTTTTGCTTCCAATTGCTGCCAGCATGGAAAGTGAAAATCTTCACAGAAGACACTGTCTCAAGGGGGGATGACTCTTCTCTCTGCATCATACTTGGACAAAGTTGTTCCATGACAAAACTGCCTTAGGCTTCCAATGTTACAAGTCCTTCAAACCAGTTCTCCAGCCACTTCCCCAGGACATAAGCCTGTCCCCAAGATAGCTAGCTGGTTGGGACAGGTTTGGAGTCCACTGCCAAAGTGATTGTCTCAATCAGGATTATAACAGAAAATAGATGGTACTCTCAAATTGGAATAATTTGAGTTGTTAGTAAAGGATTATGAAATGGGTATAGAGGACCCACAGGGGATAGTGGAGTAACCCCAGACTAGTAACAGTGAAATGTTACCATTGAACCTTGATAGAGACATTCATGTAGAGGAACTGTGTCCTTCAATCTAGAGATATAGCCTGCCCTACTAACACTGCAGAGAGTGAATCAGAGACATAAATATGCAGACTTCGCTCTGAGTCCCCTTCTGATTTCCTGCTGGAGCTTTTCATTAGCCAAAATCAAGCAAAAACTAGTAGGCAAGGAAGCCAACTAAGTATAGTTGTCTGTACAGTTATAGTAGTCTGTACAGGTCAGCTTCCTTGTTATAGTAGTCTGTACAGGTCAGCTTCCTTGAAGTGGGGGTAGGGGCTGAGATCAGAGTAGGAAAAGGGAAAATGGAAGGTATCTGCCACATGGACCCAGAACCATCATTACCTACCACCTTCAGCCCAACACCCATCTCTTTCTCTTATAATGGAGATTTTATCCCAGGAGTCTCAATGGCCTTCCTCTGACATGTACAGTCCAACAGCTTTCAATAATTTTAACTCTTAAATAGGAAAGATTCTGAATCTTTGCTCCAGCTTTGTTCTTTACCCAAAGGCCCTGGGCCATTTATACAAACTTGTCCACCTTCTTTCCAGCAGAAAGAAGTATTTAAGTATTTTAGAAAAGGCATCTCTAAAATATGTAAAGCACAGAATACTTCTGGAAGGCTATCTAAGAAATTAATTAGTCATAGTATGTTTAGGGTAGAAAAATCTTCTAGTTTTTGTTTCCTCTGTTCTGTTTGGAAAAAAAAAAATTCCAAAGGCTGAGTGATTGGAGAGGAATCACCTTATGTAACACACTAATACCCCTCTTAAGTGATCCCCAAGTCAGGCTCCAGATTATGTCTCAGCTCCTCCTTTTTTTCTTTGCCCAACTGGGACATCCTGCCCATAGGAATGGGCAGTCTTTGTTTTCATTCTGTGTTTAGAAGTTTACATTAATTTATTAATTTTGTTGTTGTTGGATACCAGAAAATTTCCATTTTTTATTTTTTTCCAAACTTTCTACAATAATAGTGTATTTCTTAAATCAGAAAAATGAGATTGATTTCTTTTTTAAAAATGCTTATGTATTTAAACATTTATATGCATATATTATATAGTTAAGTCTGGGCTTTTAATGTACCCACCACCTGGATAGTGAACACTGTACTCAATAGGTAATTTTCACCCCTCAATATCCCCTTCTTTTGTAGTCTCCAAAGTCTATTATTCTATTCTGACATCCATGTGTACCAATTATTAAGCTTCCACTTATAAGTAAAAACATGTCATATTTGACTTTCGATTCTAAGTTATTTCACCTGGGATACTGGCCTCCAGTTCCTTTCATGTTGCTGCAATAGATATTACTTTATTCTTTTTTTATGACTGAGTAGTATTCCATGGTATGTATGTGTGTGTGTGTGTATATATATATATATGTCACATTTTCTTTATCCAACCCTCTGGAGATGGACTTTTAGGTTGATTCCATATCTTTCCTATTGTGAAAAGTGCTGTAATAAATATATAAGTACAGGTATCTTTTATATAATGATTTCTTTACTTTGGATATATACCCAGTAGTGAGATTGCAGGATCGAATGGTAGTTTTATTGTTAGTTCTCTAAGAAATCGCCATACTGTTTTCATAAAGTTTGTACTAATTTGCATTCCCACCAACATTGTATAAGTATTCTCTTTTCTCTGCATCCTCACCAACATCTGTTGCTTTTTACTCCTTAATAATAGTTATTCTAACTGTTCTGACTATTCTGACTGGTGTAAGATGGTATCTCATTGTGGCTTTAATTTGCATTTTTCTGATGATTGGTGATGTTGAGCATTTTAAAATATACTTGTTGGCTTGTTGTATGTCTTATTTTGAAAAATGTTTATTTGTGCTCTTTGTCCACTTCTTATTGGTATTTTTTTCTTGTTCATTTGTGTGAGTCCTTGTAGATTCTGGATATTAGCTCTTTGTCAGGTGCAAAGTTTGCAGGGGTTCTTTCCATTCTGTAGGTTGTCTGTTTACTCTGTTGATTGTTTCTTTTTCTGGACAGAAGCTTTTTAATTTAATTAAGTCCCATTAGTCTATTTTTGTTTATGTCATAATTGCTTTTAAGGTCTTTGTCATAAATTCTTTGCCTAGGCCAATGTCCAAAAGAGGTCTTCTTCTAGGATTTTTATAGTTTCAGGTCTTACACTTAGGTCTTTAATTCATCTTGAGGTTTTTGGTTTTGGTTTTGGTTTTTGTGTTTTTTGTATGTGGTGAGAGGTATGGGTCCAGTTTCATTCTGCTGCATGTGGCTACCCAATTTTCTTAGCACAATTTTAGTGAAAGGGGTGACTTTTTATTTTTTTGTTGACTTTGCAAAGATCAGTTGGTTGTAGGTATGTGGTTTTATTTCTGGGTTCTCTTTCTGCTCCACTGATCTATGTATCTATTTTTATACCAGTATCCTGCTGTTTGGGTTACTATAACCTTGTAGTATAACTTTAAGTCAGGTAATGTGATACCTCCAGCTTTGTTCTTTTTGCTTAGAAGTGCATTGGCTATTTGGGCTATTTTGTGGTTCCATATGAATTTTAGGATTGTTTTTTCTAAAGGATATTAGTAATTTCATAGGGATTGCATTAAATCTGTAGATTGCTTTGGGCAGTATAGTCATGTAATCCATTTTTTTCCACAATCTGTGAACATGAGATGTTTTCCCATTTGTTTATGTGCACTATGATTTTATCAGTGTTTTGTAGTTCTTATAAAGATCTTTCATCACTTTGTTTAAATATATTCCTAGGGGTTTGTTTGGTTTGGTTTGGTTTGGTTTGGTTTTTTGTAGCTATTGTAAATGAAATTGCCTTCTTGATTTGGTCCTCAGGTAGTTCATTATTGGTATTTAGAAACTTCACTGGTTTCTATACATTGATTTTGCATCCTGCAAATTTACTGAACTAATTCACCAAATCTAAGAGTTTTCTAGCGGAGTCTTTAGGGTTTTCTAGATATAAGATCATATCTTCAGCAAATAGGAATAACTTGATTTCCTCTTTTCCAATGTGAATGCCTTTTTAAAAATTTTTTCTCTTGCCTGATGGCTCTGCTGATGACTTCCAGTACTATGTTGAAGAGTGGTGAAAATGGGCAGCTTGATCTTGTTCTACTTCTTAGAGAGAATGCTTTAAACTTTGCCCAGTAAGTATGATGTTATCTAGAGGTTTGTCATGTATGACCTTTATTATGTTGAGGTATGCTCCTTCTGTGCCTATTTTGTTGAGGATATTTTGATGACGGTTTCTCAGTTTCATTGAATACTTTTTTCTGTGATTACTGAGATAATCATATGGTTTTTGTCCTTAATTCTATTTATGTAATTTAGCATGTTAATTGATTTGTGTATGTTGAACTGTCTTTGCATCTCTGAGATAAATCTCACCTGGTCATGATGTATTATCTTTTGAAGTGCTGTTGGTACATATTTGTGAGTATTTTGTTGAGAATTTTTGTGTCTATGTTCATCAGGAATATTGATCTGTAGTTTCCCTTTTTAAAATTTTTTTTTATTTTGAAGATGTGAGGTACAATTCAGGGATAAGTATACAAATGTTCATTATGCAGGTACCCTTGTTGATGAGGTGTGCCCTCCCCTCCCACAGCAGAATCCCAAATGCCAATCCCACCTCCACCTACCTGGCAATTTCCCACTACTGAAAATCCTTTTCTTATAGTATTACAACAAATGTTCAGGGCCACTTATGAGTGAGAACATTTAATACTCAGTTCTTTTTTTCTGTGACAGATCACTCAGTATTATAGACTCTAAGTCCATTCAAATTGCTGTGAAGTTCTTAATTTTGTCCTTCTTTATGGTTATTTTTTTTTTTACCTTTTTCTCTCTTTTTCTTGGTCAGTCTAGCTAGGGGTTCATCAATCTTGTTTATCCTTTCAAAAAACCAGCTTTTGTCTTCATTGATCTTTTTGTATTATATTTTTGTCTTCTATGTCCCAAATTTGGGCTTTTATTTTGGTGATCTGAATTCTTCTGCTGAAGTTAGAGTTTTGGTGGTCTTGCTTTTTCAGCTTCCATAGGTGATTTGTTAAGCTGTTAACTCGTGATCTTTACATTTTCTTCATGTGTGTTTGTGAAGATATGAATTCCCCTCTTAGTACTGTTTTCATGGCATCCCAGAGATTTTGGTAAGATGTTTCTTTGTTTTCATTTGTTTCCAGGTATCTTTTAATCTCTGTTTTGATTTCCATGTTAACCCAGAAGATGTCTTGCTGTTTAGTATCCATGTCTTTGTGGGTTTGGGGGGATCTTTGCTGGAGTTGATATTTATTTTTATTCCTTTGTGGTTTGAGAAGGTGCATGACAGAATTTCAACCTTATGGAATTTGTTTATGCTTGATTTATGGCAGAGGATGTGGTTGATCTTAGAGTATGTTCCATGTGGTGCTGAGTAGATGGTATATTCCATGGTTGTTGGGTAGAGTGTTGGCCAAGTGTCACACTGAGGTTCCAGATCTCCTTGTTGACTTTTTGTCTTGATGATGTGTCTAGGGTTGTTAGTGGGGTGTTTAAGTACCCAGCTATGATAATGTTAGAGTCAATATCTTTTTTTAGTTTACCTAGAACCTGTTTTATGAAAGTGGGTTCTCCTATGTTGGGTGCATATATGTTTAGGACGGATATTCTTGTTAATGGACTGAATGACTGAATCTTTTATCATTATGTAATCACCTTCTGTATATTTTTAAATTTTTGATAGCTTAAAGGTTATTTTTTCTGATATTAAGATCATGACTCTTGCTTTCTTTTGTGTTCCATTTGCCTGAAATTTTGTTTCCCATCCTCATTTACTCTGAGTCTGTGAGTGTCCTTTCTGGTGAGATAAGTCTCTTAGAGACAATATATTGTAGCCTCATGATACTTTATCTAATTTGCCATTCTATATCTTTTCAGTGGTGTTTTAGTCCAGGCTAATTATTGAGATGCAAGAGTTTATCCCTGTCATGCTAATTATTGAGATGCAAGAGTTTATCCCTGTCATGAGATCTTTATTGAGTTTGTTGTTGTTGCTGCTGTTTGTTTATTTCTTTGTTGTCTTCCTTTTGATTTGGGGGTTGATTCTTATGTGTCTTCAGTCTTTTTCCTGCATACTTGTGAAGGGCATTGTTGTTCTTTTTTTCTTTCATCTGTGTTTAATACTTTCTTACATGTTTCTTGTAGAGCTGGTCTGGAGGTAACGTAAATTCTCAGGGATTCAATGTCTGGGAAGGATTTTAATTCTCCATCGTTGATGAATCTTAGCTTAGCTGGGTAGGTAATTCTTGGTTGAAATTGTTTATCTTTGAAAACTTTGAAGATTGGACTCCAGTCTCTCCTAGCCTGAAGTATTTCTGTAGCTAAGTCTGCTGCTGTTCTAATTGGTCTTCCCCAGTAGATAGTCTGACCTTTTTCTCTTGCTGCCTTTAGGATTTTTTCTTTTATACCTACTTTGTATAGGTAAATTACTATGTCTGAGAGTTCTTCTTCTCATTTGTTGTCCTGTAGGGTTTCTCTGAATCTCTTGTATTTATATGATCACATTACTGATGAGATGAAGGAAGTTTTCTTGGATAATTTCATGGAATGTTTGTTTCAGGATGGTCTCTCTATCTCCTCAGGAATTCCAACTAATCTTAGGTTCAGCCTGTTGAAATAATCACTCATCTCTTGGAGGTTTTGTTCTGACTTTTTAAGCTTCTTTTCTATATTTTTACCAGTTTAGGTTAGTTCCATATTTTGGTCCTCAAGCTCTGAGATTCTTTCTTCTGCTTGGCTAATTCTGCTTTCCATGCTTATCAGTTTGTTCTTTATTTCATTCCCTGTATTCTTTATTGCTGTTATCTCAGTTATCAACTCCTTCATTCTTCTTGTCTCTCCTCATTTCTCTTTATTCTCTCTATTAATATCTTGATATCTGGGTTTATGGCTTGAGACCAGTCATTCTGGAGGCTCTTCATGATTTGAGTTCCAGAGTCTGTAGTCTCAATGGCTGACCTCCCAAGGGTCTGTGTGAGTCTCATATTCTTCCTTTGGTTTTTTTTTTTTTTTTTCCATTTGTGTAGGTTTTCCTCCCCATCCCCACTCCCACCTTTTTAGAAATCTCTTCTTTAATTCTGTTGTTCAGTGATGGGGGGATAGCTTTTATTTCTGTTTGCTCAATCTCTTATTCTTCCTTATGTAGATCCTCTGGTTTTGTTCAATTTTAATTCTGGACTGGAGTCGGGGCCTGTGCTTTTGCAGTTTTCAGATTTAGTTGAGGGGGAGCTGTGATTCAGAAGCTATCTGCAGATCCAGTATCCACTGACATGTGTTAGAGTCCCCTAGAACCCACTTTCCACTGTTTTTCAATCTGTCCATGCAGTAGGGGTGTCTGTTTGCTCCCAAAAGCAAAGCAAGATAAGAAAAGGGAAAAGAATGGAAAAAGGAAAGAGGAAGATGAAAGGGAGGTTGAGAGAAAGAGAGAGAAGAAGACGAGGGAAAACAGACAGGCATACTAACTAACAAATAAACAGAGAGACAAAGACAGAAAAAACAAAAAAGACAAAAACATGCAGACAATCATACAAACAAACAAACAAAAAAACCCCTATTAGTGTACTCTCCATCAAAAATACCCATACATAAATAGAAAATCTTAAAAAAAAATGGAAATAACAGAAACAAAGCAAGTACAAAAATGTTAACAAAAACAGAAAGATAGAAGAAAAAAACCTAAAACTTAAACAATAAACAAACAAGAAAAAAAAACTTGCTCTCTGGCAGTTTCTGTGAGTCCAGGTTCCTTTTAGGCCTTAGGGAGCAGCTCTGATCTCCAGTTCCTCCCCTTCACTCTCAGTATAGGCTGATAGGGTTGCTCTCAGCATGGGTCAGATGCCCCCACAGACTACTGTGGGAGGAGGATGGATCAGATCTGGACTCACCCTACTCGCTGCTGCTGCTGCTGTCAAGTCTCCCACTCTGATCTGACATGTCTGTGCCTGTTCCAGAGTGGGGGAGGGACAACTGCTTCTCCCCATTTGGTGAGATAACAGCCTCTGGATCCCAGGATGGAAGCTGAGTGGAGCAGTGTGGGGCAATGCAAGTCTCTGCCCAGTCCAGGACTGAAGATGGTGCCCATTGGCATCCCGTCACCAGTGTTGGAGCTTTATTCTAGATTTCCACTACCTGCCTACTTGTGCCAGGTCTGATGCTGCAGATGAATGCATAGGCTGGGTGCTGGTGCTGAGGAGCGACTGTTCTCTGCTGCCTCCTCTCAAGAGAGCCCCGAGAATGGCAGATGGTCCTGCATGCCTGGGTTTCCAATCTCAGGGCAATGGGGGTTGCTGTCACCTCTAGAGGAAAGCCCCAGCTGCATGAACCTGAGTCTCCCCTCAGACAGACTTTCACTCACCCATTGGTACACAGCACTCATGCAGGGAGTCTTTATGGACACTTACTTTTGCAGAGACTCTCCAGTCCAACCTGTTCCATTGCCATCTTGTCCAGAAGTCTGTAGTTTTCCTTTATTTGTTATGTCTTTGTTTGGTTTTGGTATCGGGGTGATACTGGCCTCATAGAATAAGTTAGGGAGAATTTCCTCCACCTCAATTTTTTTGGAATAGTTTCAGGAGTATTGTTATCAGTTATTCTTTATATGTTTGTTAGAATTGACTATGAATCCATCTGGACCTGGAATTTTTGTTGTTGTTATTGGGAGATTTTTGTTAATACTGATTCAGTCTCACTTCTTATTGTGGTCTGTTTAAAATTTGTTTCTTCCTGGTTCAATTTCAGGAGGTTGTATGTTTCCAAAAATCTGTTTCCTCTAGAATTTTTATTTATAAGCATATAGTCATTCATAATGGTCTCTGGTAGTCGTTTGTATCTTTGGTGGTATCAGTTATAATGTCTCTTTTTTTCATTTCTGACTGTGCTTATTAGGAGCTTTTCTTTTGTTGGTTAGTTTAGCTAGTGGTTTATCAATTTTGTATATTTTTTTCAAATAACCAGCTTTTCATTCCAATGATCGTTTGTGTTTGAGGGGTCTCTATTTCACTTAATTCTGTTTTGATCTTTGTTATTTATTTATTTTTTGCTGTTAACTTTCATTTGATTTGTTCCTTGAGATTCAACATTAGGTTGTTAACTTATATCTTTCTAGTTTTTTGATGTAGGCATTTAATATCATAAACTTTACTCATAGCACTGCTTTTGCTATAACTCACAGATTTGGTGTGTTGCATTTTCATTTTTTAAATTTTTTTAATTTTCATTTTAACTTTTTTGTTGACCCAGCGATTGTTCAGGAGCATACTTTTTGATTTCCATGTATTTGGATAGTTTCCAAAGTTCCTCTTGGTATTGATTTTAGTTTTATATTCTACTGTCATCTGAGAAGATACTTGATATGATTTCAATTTTTTAAACATTTGTTAAGACTTATTTTGTGGCCTAACATGTGGTCTTACTTGGAGAAAGTTCCGTATGCTGATTAAAATGATGTATAGTCTATAGTTGTGGGGTAGAATGTTCTGTAAATGTCTGTTAGGTTGTTCTAGATGTCTGTCTGTTGATCTAAAGGTCGGCTGAACTCCAATGTTTCTCTTTCAAGTTTTCTATCTCAATTATCTGTCTAGAGCTGTAATTGAGTTGTTAAAGTCCCCCACTATTATTGTGTTACTATAAACTTTCTTTATGTTTAGTAATATTTGTTTTGTGAATTTGTGTGCTCTGATGTTGGCTGCATACATAGTTAAAAGTGTTAGATTCTCTTGCTGAAATGATTCCTTTATCATTAATAACAACCTTCTCTCTTTTTTTAAACTGATTTTGATTTAAAGTCTGTTTTAGCTGACATAAGAATAGCAACTCCTGCTCACTTTTGTGTGGCAATTTAATTCCTTTCTCTTCCTCCTTTGTGTGATTGATTTGTCAGACCTGTAGGTTTTATACTTCCATGTGTTCTTGTAGTGGTGAATATTGGACGTTCATTGCCATGTTTAAGATCCTTTTGAGAATTTCCTGTAGGGCCAGTCTAGTGGTGAATCAGTGTTTGTTTGAGAAAGCCTTCATTTCTCTTTCATTTATGAAGCTTGTACTTCCAATATGTAAAATTCTTGGCTGACAGTTTTCTTCTTTCAATACTTTGAAAATGTCATCCCATTCTCCTCTAGCCTGTAAGGTTTCTGTGGAAAAGTCTGCTGTTATTCTGGTGGGGTTGTCATTATAGGTGACTATATGCTTTTTTCTTGCTAATTTTAAAATTATTTCTTTCATTTTGACTTTATATATTCTGAATATAATATGTCATGGTGAAGTCCTTTTTACAATGTAATTTTCTGTGGATTGCTGAGCTTCCTGTATCTGGACATGTAACTCTCTTACTAGACTTGGAAAGTTTTAACCAATTATTTCCTTAAATAGGTTTTCTAAACTTTTGATATTTCTTCCCTCTCAAGAATATCAATAATTCATAAGCTCTGTCACCTTATATAATCCCAGATGCCTCAAAGCCTTTATTCATTTTTTTTTATTTCTTTTTTCCTGATGAACTAGATTATTTTAAAAAAAAAAGCCTATCTTCAAGCTCTAAGATTATTTATTCTGCTTGGTCTAGTCTATTATTAAAACTTCAAATGTATGTTGTATTTCCTTAAATGAATTTTGTATTTCTATAATTTTTGCTTGTTTTTTTAGAAATATCTATCTCCTTGGTAAATTTCTCATTTATATCCTTAATTGATTTTCTGATGTATTTGTAGTGGCTTTCAGATTTATCTTGCATCTCATTGAGATTTTTTAAAATCAATATTTTGAAGTCTTGGCTTTCAAAGAATAATTTTTTATTAAAATCTATTGCTGAACAATTTTTGTGGTCCATGGGTGATGTCATATCTCCCTGTTTTTTTATGTTTCCTGTGTCCTTCTGTTGATATCTGCATATCTGGTGTATCAGTTACTTGTTTCAAGTTTTTGAAATTGCTTTTGTAGGGGAGAAATTTTTCCTAAGGATATATGTATGCTGCTGGTTGAGTAGGATACTTTGGCTTTCATTTTGGGTGCCTGTGGTAGTGTGATCTTTGTATGACTTCTTTGACAGTACATGGGTCAGTGGTATCTATGATTTCCTTGGTGCCTTAGAGTACAGTCATTAGTTAAGGTTGTGGTGAAGTTTTGCTGGGGACTCAGATGCCAGTCTTTGAGCCCTAGTTGTGGCAGCAATAGAATGAGTTTGCTTGGTTTTAGACCCCAGAGTAGCTTACTTCCTGGAGGGTTGAATTGTCCTCTAGTTGACTTGCTTAGAAGCTAGTAATAAGAGTGGAAGGCCAGGTGTCTTGGCAGGTTCTCAGGCCCCTGGGGAGCTAGTGTGGTGTGAGTGATGGCAGTAGTGGTGGTGGAGCAATCCACTGTGACTCAAGTGATCCATGTTATTGTTGCTGATTGGTGTGATGGGCTGGATGGGCTAGTCCCCATACCACAGACACTCAAAGCAAAGTGGCATTGTTCTAAGTATGCTTAGAAGAGTTTGTTCTCCCCGTCCCTCCCCCAGCTTGTTGGCAGCTGTAATCACATCAACTTGACTCAGGCTGAGGGTGGGGCACGACCCAGAATTAAACACTCAAAATAGTGCCTGCTGTGGGGCCTTTGACCAAAGAGAGTAGGGACCCTCTCAGACAAGCAGCATGAGTAAGAAGCTATGGGAAGTGCATGCCATTTGGATCTTGACCTCACAACAGCCCATAGCAGAGCAGTGGGTTCTGACCTAGGCAGGCATAGAAGAGCCTCGTTGCCTTGTCCCCCCTTGGCTGAGAAGTGACTGCAACCACATCAGCTTGAGTTCATCCTGAGGGTGGATGCAGCCCAGTGTTAAACTCTCAAAATGGCACCTTGGGCCTGGGACCAGGAAAGGTGGGGCCCCTCCCAACCAAACAGCATAAGCAAGAAGCTGTGGGGAATGTGGCCTGCTCACAACTCAGTCTCACAGCAACCCATTGCAGGGCAGTGGGTATTGTCCTAGACACACATAGGAGAGTCTGTCTCTCCTTGGTTGAGCAGTCAACCATGGCAGGGACCTTCCCAAGAGTGTGTCTGAGCTCACAATCTCCCCTTTCCCTCCTGGCAGCAGCACAGTGGCAGCAGCTATGCCTATAGATTCTCAGTATCTAGGTTCTCAAAATGGCTCCCAGCTGAGGCTGCTCTAATCTCAGATGCCTATGGGATTCTGTGTAAATTCTCCTGGAGCAACATCTCTCTGTAATCTTTAAGCAGTTCTGTACATCAGGCCTGAGGCTCTAATGGGTTGAGTGGGTCTCCTGTAGCCAAGAACATAAAAGCATGTTTCAGAGTGTGAAGCCTTAGGGACTTCTCTGTTACTGTTACCCTGTGTCCAGTATCTTATCCCAGATATCAGCCAGTCTCCAACTGGGCAAGCTACCTCAAACCCTCTCCTTACTGACTTCCAGTGCTTTCCATCACTTCTCTGGTGAATTTTAGCATTCTCTCCTAGATGATGTGTTTTAAATGTATCTATTTACTCTTCTGGTTTCTGTCCATGAAGGAGGCTCATACCACTTGTATCTAGTCACCCATCTTGATCCCTCTCCTATTTGTTAATTTTTACAAAGCAATTTATTGAGCCCTCTGTACTTCAATCTAATAGGAAAGATAGACAATTAAACAACTACTATCCAAATGATAATTGTTATAAATGGGAAGGCCAGGGAATCATGGAAACTTGTAGGAGGCCCACCGACACTAAAGGAGTAGAAAAAGTTTCCTAGAGGAAGTATCTTTAAAACTGAATCCTGAAGAATAAGTGGGAGTTATTTAAGCAAGTATTGAGGGTGGAGATTTAGGGATAAGGTGTGCACTGAGTTTAGTGAAGCAATAAATCATGTTTAAGAAGAGAGACTAGCATGTGTGAGGCCAAAGTAAAGAAAGCAAAGAGATTTTAAGAAATTAGACCTTAAGGAAATGGAGGACTTCCTGACATCACACAACCTGCCTAGGTTGAAACAAGAAGAAATTGAGACCCTAAATAGACCAATAACAATCAAGCAAATTGATTATGTAATAAGAAAACTACCTACAAAAAAAAGCCCTGGACCAGATGACTTTCCAGCAGAGTTCTATAAGACATTCAAGGAGGAGCTGATACCAATCCTACTGAAAGTATTCCAGGCGATTGAGAAAGATGGAACTCTCCCCAAATCATTTTATGAAGCTAACATCACATTGATACCCAAGCCAGGTAAAGACCCGACAAAGAAAGAGAACTACAGGCCAATATCTTTGATGAACATAGATGCTAAAATTCTCAACAAGATCCTAGCAAAACGCATTCAACAACACATCTCAAAAAACATCCATCATGACCAAGTTGTCTTCATCCCAGCGACGTAAGGCTGGTTCAACATTGCAAGATAATAAATGTAATTAAATATATCAACAGACGTCCTAACAAAAACCACATGATTATATCATTAGATGCAGAAAAAGCTTTTGATAAAATCCAGCACCCCTTCTTGATAAAAACCCTCAAACATCTAGGCATACATGGAACATACCTCAAAATAGTAAAAGCCATCTACGAGAAACCCACAGACAGCATACTCCTAAACAGACAAAAATTGGAACCATTTCCTCTGAAAACTGGAACAAGAAAAGGATACTCACTCTCTCCCCTCCTGTTCAATATAATATTGGAAGTCCTGACTAGAGCAATCAGAAAAGAGAAGGCAATTAGGGGTATCCAAATAGGAAAAGAGGAAGTCAAGTTATCTTTCTTTGCAGATGACATGATCATGTACCTTGAAAACCCAAGAGAATCTGTCAAAAACCTCCTTTCACTGATAAAGGACTTTGGCAAAGTCTCAGGGTATAAAATAAACGTGCAAAAGACAATTGCATTTCTTTACATCAATAACAAACAAACAGAAACCCAAATAAAAAGCACAATCCCATTCACAATAGTCACACACAAAAATGAAATACCTGGCATCTTCCTAACGTAAAAGACCTTTACAATGAAAACCACAAAACACTGCTCAAAGAAATCAAAGACGACACAAACAAGTGGAAAAATATCCCATGCTCATGAATTGGAAGAATCAACATCATGAAGATGACCATCTTACCTAATCTACAGATTTAATGCAATACCCATCAAATTACCAGCAACATTCTTCTCAGAGCTTGAAAAAACAATACAGGAATTCATATGGAAACACAAATGACCAAGAATAGCCAGAACAATCCTCAGCAATAAAACAAAGCAGGTGGTATCACATTACCAGACTTCATACTTTACTATAAAGCTAAAATCATCAAAACAGCTTGGTATTGGTAGAAGAACAGGCATATAGGCCAATGGAATAGAATTGAGATTCCAGAAGCAAAATCTCAATTTCTCAACCAACTCATCTTTGACAAAGCCTCCACCGTCTACTCCTGGGGAGAGGAGAACCTATTCAGTAAATGGTGCTGGGAAAACTGGCTGACCACATGCAGAAGATTCAAACAAGGCCCCTATCTATCCCCATACACAAAAATTAACTCCAAATGGATCAGAGACCTAAATGTGAAACCTCAAACCATAAAAACCTTAGAAA
>NW_007259947.1:104130-138946 GCF_000164805.1 Carlito syrichta | reverse complement strand
AAAAGATACCTGTACACGTATGTTTATTGCAGCATTGTTCACAATAGCAAGAACCTGGAACCAACCGTGCTGTTCATCAAAAGAGGACTGGATTAAAAAAATGTGGTACATATGCATGATGGAATACTACACAGCCATAAAAAAGAACAAAGTCATGAATTTTGCAGCAATCTAGATGGAACTAGAGAATATAATACTGAGTGATCTTTCACAGCAGCAAAGATCTGAGTATCACATGTTCTCACTCATAGGTGGACCTTGAACATCTATTGTAATACTATAAGAAAAGGATCGACAGTGGTGGGAATCCATGGGGGGGACAGGGAGGTCAAGGGTGGTGGGATTAATGGTAGTCAATATCTGTCTGGGGACCAGGGGGACACCCTTTATCAACAAGGGTGCCTGAATGATGCATATTTGCATACCTAGCCCTTAACTGTACCCCATAATTTTAAAATAAAAAATACGTTTTAAAAAAAGGAAATTCAAATGGTTGCGTATGACTAGCACATAGTATGTACTGGAGAGATGGACATGGTGAGAGATGAGTTGGACAGGTAAGCAAAGACCAGTCTCTATTTCTCCTCTCTATTTGGATGTTCTCATATATTTGTTTATTCAATAAAGTTTTTCATGTGTGCCTATTAATGAGAGATCTTGAAAAGCACTGAAAACTAGGTTAAAGAATTTTGCCTTTATCCTAAATGCAGTGGAGCAACACTAAAGCGTTTTCATCAAGACCAAGCTAGTGTCCTGAGAAAATTGGTGTCAATCACCAAGATTCCTTCAGTCTTTCTGTAAGAAAAGTCCAATGGTTAGTTATCACTCAGAAAGGATCCATGAGCCCAAAGGGAGTGCAGAGAACATAACCCTTCTTTAACCCTCACTACACTACAGTGAAGGAAGCACCTAATGAAAATGAAGGTCAGGAACAGGTATATTCCTCTCAATCCTTTGTCAGGGACTTGCTGGACGACCTGGGACCCCAGTTCAGGAATCCTGCTAGGATACCTCCTAGAGTTTGGGTTCCTGGGGCACTAAGAGCAGTTGTGTTATTAGGTGCATACATTTTTAGAATTATTACATCCTCTTGATGAATTGACTCCTTTATTATTATGAAATGATTCTCTTTATCCCTGGTAATATTCTTTGCTCTGAAATCTACTTTGACATTAATTTAACTGTGCCAGTTTTATCTTGATAGTGATAAAATGGCATATCTTTTTTTATCTTTTTATTTTTAACATATTTATGCCTTTATGTTTAAAGTGGGTTGCTTGTAGCAGTGTAGTTGGGATTTGCTTTTGTATCCAATTTGACAATCTCAGTCTTTTAATTTGGGTGTTTAGACCATTTACATTTAATGTGATTATTGATACAGATGGATTTAAATCTACCATGCTGCTATTTATTTTCAATTTGTCTCAGTTTTTTGTTTTCTTTTTCCTCTTTTACTGCTTTCATTTAGATTCACTAATTTTTATGACTCGCTTGTATCTCTTTTGTTGGTTTATTAGCTATACCTTTTGCTGCATTGTTTTAGTTGTTATCTTAGGATTTACAGTATGCAGCTTTAATTTTTCATAATCTACCTTCAAGTTATATTATATTATTTCACATATAAGAACCTTAAAACAATATACTTCCACTATTCTCTTCTTAAACTTTGTGCTATTGTTATGTATTTTACTTTTAGATATGTTATAAAACATTACATCCTTTAAAAACATTACATATAAAACCATTACAATTCAATGGTTTTTTTAAAAAATAGTCAATTATCTTTTTAAGTGATTTAAATAATAAGAATAAACATCTTTTATATTTTCTCACATAATTACCATTTCTATTGCTTTTCATTACTTTGTATAGATCCTATTCATTTACTTAGTGGTTGAAGGACTTTTTTAAAACATTTATTGTAGTCATATCTGCTAATGATGTATTCTTTCAGCATTTGTATGCATTTAAAATTTAAAAGTCTTTGTGTCATTTTTGCTTTTGAAAGATATTTTCACTGGATATATTTTCTAGGTTAACAGTTTTACTTTTCCTTTCAGTTTTTTGAACATGCTGTTCCCTGTTTTCTTGCCTGCATTATTTTCTACAATAAGCTTATTGCCTTTTTACCTTTATTCCTCTGTATATAATGTATCTTTTTCTCTGACTGTTTTTAAAATTTTCTTTTTGTCACAGGTTTTAAGTGTTTTTAATTATGCTGTGCCTTGATATAGTTTTATTTCTCTTGAGATTCTTTGAATTTATAGTTTATAAATTTCTTAAACTTTGGGAATTTTTCAGAAATTATTTATTTAGATATATTTTCTTCAGTCCTTATCAACTCAATATGTTGAAATACCAGGCACTCCTAGGCAATATTCTTCTTTGGGGACTTCATTTATATATATATATATATATATAAAGTAGTCCCATGTTTATGGAGTGTGTGTGTGTGTGTGTGTGTGTGTACATTTTTTTGTGGACTGTTTCATTTTGGATATTTCTCATTGCTATATCTTGAGTTCACTAATCTATTCTTATGCAATATCTAATCTAGTGTTAATTTTATCCCATGTATTTTTAATCTCAGCTATGGTAGTTTTTAATCTCTAGAAGTTCCATTTGAGTATTCTTTATATCTTCAATGTCTTTATTTAATATGATCAATTATTTTACTCTAGCTTTTTAAATAGTTGTAATAACAATTTTTTTTTTTTTTTTGAGTTGGAATCTCACTCTGTTGCCCAGACTGGAGTGCAGTGGCCGCTCCCGGCCACTGCAGCCTCAACCTGCTGGGCTCCGGCGATCCTTCCGCCTCAACCTTCCAAGTAACAGAAGCTACAGGCCTGGTTCATTTTGATTTATTGTAAAGATAAGATCTCACCAAGTTGCCCTGCTGGGTCTCGAACCCGCGGGCTCAGTCAATCCACTCACCTCAGCCTCCCAAAGGCACAGGATTACAGGCTGAGCCACCTCTTGTCTGTTAAATCCTATTAAACTGTGTCATTTCTGGATCAATTTGGATTGATTAATATTTCTCTTCTTTACTGGTAATATTGTCATGCTTCTTTGCATGTTTTTGTTTTTGTTTTTATGACCTGAAGTCTCACTCTGTCACCCAGGCTGGAGTGCCATGGCACACTCACGGCCACCCCAGCGTCGACCTGCTGGGCTCCTGCAATCCTTCCACCTCAGCCTTCCAAGTAGTTGGAACTACAGCATGTGCTAGCACACCCGGCTAATTTTTGATTTATTGTAGAGACAAGGTCTCACCAATTGCCCGGGCTGGTATCAAACCCTCAGGATCAGGCAATCCACTTGCCTCAGCATCCCACAGTGCTGGGATTACAGACTGAGCCACCGATCCCAACCTTTTTTGAATGTTTGGTAAATTTTTATCGGTTGCCGGACATTGTGAATTTTACTTTGTTAAACAATGGTTATTTTTGTAGGTCTATAAATACTCCTGAGCTTTGTTCTAGGATGTCATTAAATTACTTGGAAACAGTTTGATTCTTTTGTATTCTGCTTCTGAATCTTGTTGAGCTGCACCAGTGCAATGCTTACCATGTGGCTAATTTTTCCCTTTACAGAACCGAAATCATTCTGAATATTCTATCTGAAACCCATTAATTGTGGTGTTTTCTACTATGGATGTTGAGAACAAAAACTTGTACACTCAGACAGTCTCAGTACAAACCTTGGCTGTATCATTGGTTAGCTGTAGACTATTAAAGAAACCGTAATATATTTGGGTCTCTGTTCTTGGTCTTAGGGATCAAAATAAATAACAGATGAAATATCAAGTAAAGGGCTATCAGTAAAGTTCATTCATTTTCCTTTTTTATTAATTTCCTTCCTTCTCAGTAGTGAAACTGCCAACCCCATCTGTGAAGAAGGCCTCTGTTTTCTGAGAAGTATCAATTGGGATATATCTGAAACAATTCTTCTGCACCTTTAACCTACTCTTCTAGCACTGTGCCCTGTTGTTCCTTTCATTTATTCATGCACAGTGAGTATCTTTATATTCCTCAGACTGGATTAATAGCTTGGAGGACACAAAAGGAAGTAAGACGAAATTCTACTCTCAGAGAGCTTATGGTTCAGAAAGTTTGTCCAGTGCTCTGGCCATAACAGAGTCCTTTTTCCTGTAAAGTTCTCTGGTGTTGAATGAAATCTAGTGTTTAAAGCATTTTAAATGGACAAGATTGAAATGTAGGCTGCAACCCATAGTTGCCTGGGTCAATGAAGTGGACAGTGGATAATATCCAGTGATGATGGCAGTAGGCATTATCCATGTGTGTGTTCATGGAACAGCAAGGCCACAGGTATAAGACTGCAGAGCAGGCAAACTCCAGATATGAGGTGGTCACATAACCAGGATAGCAAAATCCAAATCAAAAGGGCCATGGCTTCAGAAGTTTCATAAGAGCCCAGGAACATTATGTAAACTTTCAGATCTGAAAGAAGAGAAGTCAAGTTATCTGCCCCTTGTTCACACTGGCCTGACAGCCCAAGCCTTCAAATACAGTGATGAATGAGCCAGCTGCAAGGAGCTAAGGATGCAACAGAAATACACACCTCAGGTCTCTATTCATGCTTCCCATATAATGCCCTCCTCTCTATTACTTCGTGCCCTTATCTTTCCCATATTTATAAGCCAGCTCATATCCCCCTCTAACAGAAAGCCAATAAGACGTGATTTATTTCTCTAAACCTCCTATCATCCTGCCCTGTACCTCTTAGAGAACACATTGCATCTGCCTCTCATTTTGAGAACATAATTTTGCTTCTGTCTCCCTTGTAAGTATCTCGAGAACAGTGATTTCTAGCTTTTGTATGGCTTCTAAATCCATCTCTGTGTAGAGTTACATAATGCTGAACAACTCCTTTAGCCTCTCTGAGCCCAGTTCCTCATCTGTAAATAAGCATAATAAAACCTGCCCTGCCTATACCTCCAGGGTTGATGTAAAGTGCCATCAAAGTCAATCTTATTAATGTACTTTATAAATGGTGACATGTTAGGCAAATGGGGCGACAGATAGGGAACTTTAAGTTACTAAATGGGGAATATGGGGAATATTAAGTAACTAAATATGTTTAAGAAATGTCTTCAGTAGGTCTTTAAGCAAATAAAATAAGGTGAGGTTGGCCATCCTACCCTCCATCCACTCTTCCATAAGAGCTCACGTGAGAGCATGGACCGTGCAGCCAGACTGCTTCCTTTTGTGCCTGCTCTTCTCCTTGTAAGTTTTGTAACCTTGGGTAAGTTATTGAGCTTTTCTGTAAGCACTATTTCCTATTCACTTTTATATCTCCCGGGTGCATAATTGGCATACAGGTGGAAGAGACGGAGCAGTGTCAAAGAGAATCAAGTATCAGCTGCTATCCTAGGTGGCCGGGTCATGGAAATGTCACCTAACCTCTCTGGGTGACTTTGCTAATTTATACCTCAAACCTAGACGAGCTTCTTCTAAATATTCTTATAAAATTCTTTAAAGTTCTTTCACTATATCATTTTTAAAGGCCTGTTTTATATTTTATAGCAGAGACTATTATTTCAGTTAAAAATAAATGATTTTAGTGAGTGCAAGTGTGTTTGATGAGCAAAAATCTTGCTTGGCCTCTTAAGAGCTTCAAGACTTTGGCAATGTATTTAACCTCCATAATGCTCAGTTTCCTCCTGACATCATAGCATTTTCATGAGGATTAATTATTTAAAGCACCTAACACAGTTAAGAGCACATAATAGATGCACAATAAATGAAAGCCAGCAAAGTCAAACAATAATTACAATTTTGCTTTACAAATTAATTTTTAGTGGATATTAAAAGCTTGAAAACAGTCTTCGTGGACCCAATATGTTGAAATACCAGTCATTCACATTTATATTACGTCACCAAAAATGCATGACCCAATGGAGATCCATTCCTCTCTACCTTTGTTTGTGTTACTCTTTCCTTGGAAAAAATCTTCCCCTCTTCTCACCTGGTGAATTTCCATTCATTCTTTAACTCCCAGATCAAACATCACTTCCTCCAGTGTCTTCCCACTCCCCTGGGCAAACAGAAACTTCCCAATGCCCATGAACTTCTATAACAATCATCACGTGCCATTCCAAATACCATGTTCTTTATAAATCTATCTCCTCTACTAGGCTGTGAATGTCTCAAAGACAAGGGTGTACACAGGACCTAGCATATTACAGGTTCTCAATATAGTCTTATAGTTTGAATAAATTAATTAAAGCAACAAAAGATAATTTTGCTTTCAGTGCTATTTAGTAAATTTACTCATTATTTATAATAAGATGAAAGGGCAAGGTAGAGGCCAGCCTGGTCTAACTCTGCAGGCTCAGGTGCAAGCTAAAAAATAAAAAGAGAGGAGAAAAACTAATTAGAGCTTTTTAGACATTCAGTCTCAGAAATAGGAAAGGGTTTAGTGATGGTTATTCACTGCCTTGTGACCAGAAAACATCCTAAAATAGACACTCTACATGTTGTGTTACTTATTGAAAGCATCAGAAAAGCTTCCAAATTGTTGGGAATCACATGGCTCATCTTTTCGAGGCAAACAAGAACAAGTACAACCCCAGGATTGGTACACTGTAACTGCTGTCCCAAACAGGCTTAGAGTTTCAACCAAGTTTGGTGGGAAACCATGCTTTGACCTGTTTTTGTTTTTGTTTTTTTAAGAAAATTATAACTCTGGTGCTCAATTATGGATGTTTGAAAACTCAAGCTGAATCATACACATTTATATTCTGGGACCTCTTTTCCCAGTATGTGAGGAGTTCAAAAGTTCAGTTCGGGCAGGTTTATAGCCATCACTCATTACCATGGGGAACTAGGGGCAGTTACTCTATCTTTCTGGATATTAATTTTATTCATTGCAAAATGAGAGCATTAGAATGGAAGATTTTCAAAGTCCCTCATGACTCTTAACAAAGTCTCAGAAAAGGAGAAGCACCAGAGTGTCATTCGGAATAAGCAGAATTGGCATCTGCCGATGTTTAGAGAGTCAAGAAGGAAGAGCCTCAATCCAAAAATAGCTCTGTCACAGTAGCCGAGGACCAAACCCATGAGTTAAGTGGTAGACACACAGTGGAAGATACAGAGGCTTTGGAATCAGCCAGAGTTGGCCCCCAGCCTTGACACCAGCCTTCTGTCAGTATGTAAGTTACTTAATCTCTCTGAACCTCAATGTTCTCATCTATAAAATGGTAATGTTCAGTCCACTCTATTAAATATTCAGGGTCATCGATGACAGTCAAAATATAGCAGACATCTAAAAGGACCGGCAGGTCTCCCTAACACGTAGGGTTGGTGATTAGGCAGCAAATTATGAGTTCAGATACCAACCTTTACTCCAACAAGGGGCAGAATGAGAGGAGATCCATGGCCTTTTAAGCTTCCCTGGATGTATGGTCTTCCAAAGCTCAGCCTCGGTGAAAAAAATGAGCCCCTCCCAAGTCTAGTCGACATTATAATTATAGTTAATCATTTTCAAATAATGGAGTGTTGACTATAATATTGTTTTAACTGTGGTTTGGGATTTTTATAAACCTGCCATTCCATTCTTACTTGCCAATAACCCGTCGATTGAGAGTTGACTATAATAATACGTTAAGAGGTAATTTTATGGGATTTTTCCTTTGGTTCAATGGCTGACATAGATATCCCCTTATATGCTTTTAGGGGCCTGGAGACTAGAGCCCAATTTAGAGCCGCAATTTTGGAATTGAAGAGAATCTGAGGGTCAAGGGGCTTACACAAGCTGAAGGCCCAGCCTATACCAAAGTTTCTTGGGCAAAGTGCCAGATGCAGAGAAAAAAGGAAATGCGACCATGTTATCCCTCCCACATGTGGTTTTGGACAGGATAAAGTGAGACAATTTCTGCAAAACATCTGACATGATGCCTAGCCTTAGTAGTGTCATTGAAGAGTAGTTACTATTATTAATCACAGCGGATCCGTGAGACTCCAAAGCCCACCAACGTTCTGCTATGCATACTGCCTGCCTACCACCAAACATTAGTCTCCAGACTTTTGGGATAATATATCACTACAATGTATTTTTAAATGGCTTAGCATACAGACTCCAATACAGGAATATTTCTTTATTTATATAATACACAAGTGCTACTTTACATGTTAAAACTTACACAAGAGAGACATTTAGGATACAAAAGTATAAAATACAGAAAACTCTTAATATTTATATTATTAATTTCTAGAGCAAAAAAAATCTGTAAGCAATGTATCTGGATATGTTTTATTATTTTTTAAAAAATTATTCCTGCAAATAAAAATTAGAAGAGCTTGCATATTTGTCTTTTTTAATAATTGGATTCAAAACCCACTCTTCTTCAAGAGATTATTAAACATATTAAATTTTTTCCAAGTGTATTATGTATGCAAGTGACACACATATATAATTTCCACAACTAAACAATATTACAATAGAGACATTTCCCAAGAGCCATTTGCAAAAATGCCCTCTGGGTTTCTTTTAAAAGGCAGTTTGTTTCTCATTATTAAATGTCACTTATATCTTGAAGAAACAAGCTATTTAATCAGTGCTTATTTTTCTTTTACTTTATCTGCTAGATGCCATACTACTGACAACCACTTGTTGTCACATAAAATAATGATAGATTGCAGGTTTGTCTTTACCTTCAACAATGTTTTGAAGTGTTTTGACAGAAGATAAACAATGAACCTCTGTGTTTATGGCTATCATATCTCATTATAAAGCAGGGTTTGGCAAACTATGGCCCTTGCATCAAATCTACTCCACTCTTGGTTTTATAAATAAAGTTTTATTGGAACACAGTCACACTCATTCATTTACATAGTGTCTATGGCTGCTTTTACCCTACAATAGCTGAGGTGAATTGTGCTAGAGACTATATGACCTGCAAGCCCTAAATATTATCTTCTTTTTTACAAAAAAAAAAAAAAATGTTGCCAACTCCTGCTATAGATCATTATGAATATTAAAGTTTCTGTTTTTACAGAATTTATCATACCAAAAATTCCTGGAATTTTAATCATTATGGCTTTGACTTATTTGCTGTAATAACTGACCATGAATGCCATGAATGATGCAGTCATTAAATTTTCTTATGCTCTGTCCCTCTAGCCTTACCCCTCTTGTATTTAAGAAGTAATTGAAATTATAATTAAAGGTATAATTATATCTTTATAATTAATATAGCCCTTCCAAAATATCTTTTTCTTAGTGGAAATGGAGAGAATTTTTTTTCATGTATTTCATTATTGAAACAGAATGTAGCAAGGATCATAAACTGAGACAAGTTAGAAATATCTGTACTTTCATCCAACAGTATCAGAAATCTCCTACAGTGTCAAATCTATTCTAATGCTTGTCTCTTCAGATCTTCAGCAACATGTACTATGCATCTTCCAATGATATTTGCTAACAAAGAAACATATTTTTCTTCATATTTCAGCCAATATTTACCATGGTAGAAAAATAAGTGTTTCCCTACCAGTATGTAGCTTTTTAATCTCTCTTCTTAAGCAAAAAAAAAAAAAAAAAACCAAAAAACACACACATAAAATTAGTAAAATTATGTTAAGCAAATTGAATATTGCCTGAATAAAACATCGCTGTGAAAAAAAAAAGCTGCAAAGATTGGCCTTCATACTCTGGACACTTGGTTTCTAAATGTCAGGATAACCATGACAATTTCATATGGATAAAACCCAAATACAAGATGCACTATGGGGCAATGCTCATTGTCAACTGTATTATACTTAAATCCGTAGTTCAGATAGTCTCCGTGAAAATTTCTAATTTTTTGGACACTTCTTGTCAGATCTGACTAGATATCACTATTTTATCTCTTGATGTGGCTGACAAAGAGCTCATAAATGGAAATTTTTGTTTAGAAATGTTTGTTCTGCCATTTTCTCATCATTTTCTTGTGCTTCTAAGTATTATCTTAAATTCATAACTTTCAAGATATTACAGATATCTTTTCAAGCCTTTTGTTCATTTTGTGAGTGAGGGTAACTTTAGTTCAAACTAGATAATATACATTAGCCCATCTAAGCTGCAATGTCTCACAGTGTCTGAGAGCCAACATGCAGAAAAAGACCCCTTGAACAAGCCCTCCATGTTGTAGAAACCTCACTCTTTCCTTAGAGAACTCATGAACTACTCTTGACATTTGGCCCATGTGAAGGCACAAATGTCAATCTATATATTATAGTATATTGTTAACACACATTTTCTTATTTTTTACATGAACACATATAGAAGTCATAATATTTTTTTCATACCCTAGTGGATTGCCTTGTGCATTTTACTTTGAAGACCTCTATACTACACAAAGATTTTGCTATTTTAAAAAAATAGCACAATACTTGGAACAAGGTGAGGTGAGAGTTATTCTGATAATACAGTAAGTTGTATGGTAGGTGATCATTAAGAAAAAACAAAGCAAAAAAATGTAACAGGTGCTATGAGTGGTACAAAGATGAACCAAAATAAATCAGACATGGATCCTGCATTCAACATCAGACATTTGCTAATTCATACATCCACTCAACAAAGAATTTCTGGGTGCCTTTTAGTTCCAGGAATAGGCAAGGCACTAAAACTTGGTGACATGGTGACTTCCATTTCAGTTATAGCAAACCATTCGTGCAACTTGAATTAGCTTGGATAGATTGGTCATTATCATGGCAAGTTTTCAGTTTTTGGTGTTTCAGAATTCATCCCACAAGTCTTCTAACAGTACTCCAATTTCATTTTAGGCAACTGCCTCTCCCCCATTGTGAGACAAAGAACCAAGGTGAAACTATAGGATCAAAGACAGCATGATTATGGAGAAATGTATGTTATGTAGAAAGAAAACCAGAATGAACAGAAGTAGAGAGGAAAGATGAAAGGGAGTTAGAAAAAGAACAGCCTTATTTTCTTACTTTCTATTTACCTTCTACAGACCCTCTAAGGCCCAATCAGACTTTGTTTCTTCTCCACAAATGTCTATAACATTGCCTTTCTGTTCAGGACATTGGATGTTGAAGTCATATAATAAATGTACCATCTTACTTGGGCTAATTCAAGTGAGCTTCTCTTTCTGGCAACAAAACAGTCCCTAAATGAGAATAATTTAGTTCCAGGAGAGGGAGTCATAAACAGCAAACACTAAGAGGAAATTAGGAATGATTGTTATAGAATAATGATTACACTCTCCTCCCTTCCCATCACCACACTTGACCCCAAATGAGAAACCGGAGGTCTGAGATATACAGTGGAGAGTCAGCTTGTCAAACTTTTACCTTGAATCTCCATCTCCATGCAACCTTACACAAAGTATTATGAGAAAAAAAGGAGAAAAAATTCAATTCCTGGTTGCCTAGCTTGAAATAGATTGGAGAAAAAGAAGAACATTCTGGAAAATGGTAGCATTCATTTATTGCTATCCCAGCTTGGGAATTCTGGTGGGTTTAGTTAGGTCTAAGTACAGGTGTGAAAACTTCCCAATCATTTATCAGAAGGTCTAAAGGTTCCCTCTAGTCTAACAATTTTGGGAGAAACACTGTAAGTAGTGATTGTCCAGTGGCAGAAATAGACATACAGTATAAGGTGGGCATTGCTTCTACTGGAAGGAAAGCTATTGAGAAGACCTGATGTAAAATGAGCAAAGTTTCATGGAGTGAACACTTTGTCTTTAGAAGTCCAGGAAATAGGTAATATAAGGTTTTTAATCCTGTGAAAACGGCATAATCAGTTGGAAAAGTTTCTGATCCAACGCAACTCCAGATCACAAAGATAAGGCTCAACACAGACATCCTCTCAACTCACTTGTCAAGATTTTTTAGGTGGTGGCCCAACTCTTGAACCAGTTTTCTAATTGTGGGTCAATGGTCCTTCTTACTTTCTCTCTATATCCCATTCATCCTTTTACACCGGAAGGTTTATTTCTTCTCCACTCCCCACCACCACTGCCAAAGTCCTTAATGACTGAACTCAGGATTATCAGAAAGAACTTCTATGGCTAATGGAAAATCAAAGAAGGATAAGAAAGGCAAGCAACCAACAACAAATGGCACCATGTCCTCAAGAGCACGAAAGCACTTTTTAGACAATAGTCTTCAAACACTGTTACCTAAATCTCCATTTCCTGGAAGGAAATAAGAAGATAGATAGATAGATAGATAGATAGATAGATAGATAGATAGATAGATAGACAGACATTATCTTAGTCTGCTTTGTGCTGCTATAACAAAATATCTGAGACTGGGTAATTTACAAAGAACAGAAATTTATTTTCTTGCAATTCTGGAGTCTGAGACATTTAAGATCAAGGTACCTGCAGGTTTGGTTGTCTGATGAAGTCAACTCTGCTTTCAAGATGGCACCTCGTTGCTATATCCTCCAGAGTGAAAGGATATTCTGTCCTTATATGGCAGAAGGTACAAGGGCAAGAGAGCCCAACACCACATGGCAAATCTTTTATAAGGTTCTCAATACTATTCACAAGGAGAGACGCCTCATGACATAATCACCTCTTAAAGGCCTCCCCTCTTAATGACCATCACATTGGCCATTAAGTATCAACATGTGAATTCTGGAGAAGACACATTCAAACCAAGCACAGAAATGTAGATTATATTTGGAAAAGATGTCTACTACTCTAAATGAGTTGAATGATTTCTTCTAGTTCAAAATAATAAAGGCAAGCCTATCTAGGTTTCTGTTTTAATATACAAACAAATAAAAATATGTAGCTTTATTGCAAAGCTCTTTCTGCCTTAAGTTCTTCTGATGTTAATGCTTTTATTGAAAAGGATGAAGGTTCTAGGTAAGGGAATGGAAGCATCTGAGAGGAACTCAAGGTGCTGAGAAGCTTGACCCCTAAACCCTTTATCAGTACTTTACTTTGTTAAAGTTCCTTCCAGGAGAAAGAACCTGACATGTTCTGTCATGTTCTGTGTCTAAGAAACTTAATCTTTGACCAGAGAGATGAGTCTTCACTATTCCTCTTCAGCAGTAGACAATATTTATTATCGAAAAATTACCACTGTATGTTGTATTCCCTTTTTTCTCTTTTCTAAATTGGAGGGGGGTTTTTGTTGTTGTTGTGACAACTACATTTCTTAATTAGACATGGTTGTGGGACCAAGAGAAGTAACCTTCAAAGCAGCCTGGAGAAGGAAAATCCCCCCTCAAGCTTGGGGCTTGGGGTTGAATCTGGTGGCAAGGACTTCAAATTGTTTTGCTTCGAGAAGAGGATGAGTGATTTTAGATCTCTGTATAATGGCTGTGTTACTTTGGCCAGGAACTCACTTGGCATACTTTTTTTAAAAATTTCAGATTCAATGTGTACATGTGCAGGTTTTTTATATAGTATTGCGTGATGGTAAGATTGGCCTTCTATCACCCAGGTGGTGAGCATGGTGAGCATGGTACCCAGTGGGTGGTTTTTCAACCCTTACTCCCTATCTCCCATGCTATTTATGGGAGAAGAGTTTGAATTAGACTAAGCAGTCCATTGCTAGGTAGATCATAGTAGGTTGTAGTAACTTATTCTTCCTCCCAGGAAACTGTCACATTTCTTCTATTTTTTTTTTTTTTATTGATTTTATTTTAAAGACGTGGAGTACAATTCAGGATTAGGTATACAAGTGGTCATCATACAGGTAAAGTTCAGGCCTCTCTTTGGTTCCCACTTTGGTTTGAGAACAGGTACCCTTGTTGATGTTATGTTACCCCCCACCTCACCCTACCCCCCTATTTTTTCTGGCTACTGCCAATCCCTTTCTTATTGTATTATGGTAAGTGTTCAGGGTCCGCTTATGAGTGAGAACACATGTTTCTTCTATTAAGAGATTCCACTATCCTGGGTGAATGATCCAGGTCTGGCCAATTCCTCTGGCAATAGCAATGATTCAAACTGCAGCACGCAACACAAGCAAAAGTAAGTAGAGCCCTTCCTCAGAATTGAAATAGAGACTTGGGAGAGAGATTTTTTTCTTTTCTCTGGGGTTTCTAAGCTAGGACTACCAGTACCCATGTTCATATGGAAAAGGGGGAGAGAATGACACCAACATGCAGAGGAGCAAAGACAAGTAGAGATGATCATGAGAACAGGAGAAAGAATGTCCTGGCCATAGGGGAGGCCTGAGTTCTAGTCCTTGAGTTTATAGATTTCCCCTCAGTTCTGTGAACTACACCATTCCAACTTTGTGAGCCTGTAAGCCACCTCCCTTTTCTATGGGGGCTAGTTTCAATTAGGGTTTCATCATCTTGACGAGTTCTGATGAATATTCACTCAGATCTGTGGGGAACTCAGAGAAATAATTAAATAAAAGTTTAGAGTTTTTGTTGTTATTTTTTTGAAACTGTAAGCATGCCTAGAATAAGAATTCAAACCATTAAAGAGGTATATGATGTAATTTAAAAAAAATTTTTGTCTTGAAACAGCATCTCGCTGCTGCCCAGGCTGGAGAGCAGTGACACGATCATAGCTCACGGCAGCCTTGAACTCCTAGGTTCAATCAATCCTCCCACCTCAGTCTCAAGGTGTGAGCCACTGCACTTGGCCTATATTATGTAATTATAAAATAAGTCTTCCTCCTAGAACCCCTCTGCAGAGAAAAAAAACTGTTAACAGTTTATTCTGTATCTTTCCAGAAATTTTCTTGAATTAACTTCATAGCGCTCTGAAGGGACAAAGAGAGGATGAACCTAGTGAGATATATTGTTCTCAGATCTAGCTCATCAAAGCAGAGATGTGTCAATATTATGTCCATTTGTTCCACTTTTCTGATTATACGGAGTTTAAATTTGCAGTTGTAAGATTGCCTTACTGTGAACGTCTACATTTTATATTATTAAATAAAATCCCAATAGGGAAGTACTAGCTAATGAGTTTTGTTTTGTCATCATGTAGAGCTTTTACAACGTACTTTAAAACACTCAACATCATGAAACAATTAACAAACCCATTGAACTTCACAGAAAGTTGGTTTGTTTTTTAAGGTCTATGAACATAGAGAAATGTTTTTAAATTTTTATTTTAAAGATGTGGGGTACAACTCAGGGTTAGGTATAAAAACGTTGATTATGCAGTTACCCTTGTTGATGAGGTGTGCCCCTCCCTCCCCTAGCAGTTTCCCTCAACTGCCAATCCCACCCCCCCATCCCCTGGCAGTTACTCACTACTGCCAATCCCTTTCTTATAGTATTATATTTGTTCAAGGTCCGCCTATGAGTGAGAACACGTGGTACTCAGTTCTTTGTTTCTGTGATAGATCACTGAGTATGATAGATTCTAAATCCATCCAAGTTGCTGTGAAGGCCGTATGTTTGTCCTTCTTTGTGGCTGCATAATATTCCATGAGAAATTTTTTTTTAACTCCAGATCTATGATGCCTGGCTTGTGATTTCACTTCTGCAAAATAGTTAGAAATCAGACAATCTGTTCTGTCACTGTAGTTTTATTTTTTGTCTTTAAACTTGAGGGGTAAAAGAAATCACAGAAAGATAATATTTAAACAGTCCAGCTGATTCAAATATATTTTGGAAGTACCTACACAACACATAAACATGTGACCAAAAATAGTTGCTGCACATCACCATGAATGTACTAAATGCCACTGACTTGATCATTTAAAAGTGGTTAATTTTCTGTTATGTGAATCTCACCTCAATAATAATAGTTTTAAAAATATAGTATTCAAGAAAGTTATACCTTTTGCAAAGCAAGTCTCAATAAAAAATTTTTTGTTAACATCATCATTTCTGGCAAAATCAAGAATTAACCTTTGTTAATAACCCACTCTGAGCCAGGTGTGGTGGCACACGCCTATAATACCAGCACTTTGGGAGGCTGAGATGAGAGGATTGCCTGAGCCCACAGGTTCGAGACCAGCCTTGGTGAGACCTCATCCCTACAATAAATCAAAAAAGTAGCCCGGCATGGTGGCATGTGCCTATAGTTCTAGCTACTTGATAGGCTGAGGCGGAAGGATTGCCTGAGCCCGGTAGGTCTAAGTTGCAGTGACTGTCAGCGTGCTACCGCACTCCAACCTGGGCAACAGAATAAGACTCCAACTCAAAAAAAAATAAAAAAATAAAGAACCCACTCTGGGCAAGACACTGTACTAAAAGCTTTCCCACAAACAGTACACATAATAAATAAATAAGTTATTATAGTATTTTAAGAGAGGATAGGTATTTTGGGAAAGAAACAGAGTAGAGTAAAAAAGATTAGAAGATACATAGGACAGGGAACAGAATTTAAAACAGTGGTTCTGGTAGACTTCATTGAGAAAGCAACATTTAAGAAGACTCAAAGAAAAGACTCATTTGGACAAGAGGCAGTTGGTCAAGCTGATGTCGGACTTCCAGAAGAAGAAATCTGAAAGAAGGAAGAAGAGGGAACAGTCAGTGTAAAGGCTGTGTACCTGTGAATATGACCTTATTTAGAAATAGGGTCTTTACAGATATAACAATGAGACCATACTAGATCAGGGTAGGCCTTAAAGCCAATGACTGGTATTCTTATAAGGGAAATCTGGTTACAGACACACAGGGGAGAAGGACAAAGGATCCTCTTAACTTATCTATTGGGGAAAGAGGAGGACAAAATTCAACCCATAACACTAATCCTCAGTTATTCACTGAGAATGTTACCTGAACTTAGCACACTTGTAAATACTGGGGACACAAGAACTAACAAGATGGTGTAATACTTGCCCTTGGAGAGTTTATGATCTAGTGTGGGAAGCAGATACTTGCAGCTCAATATGGTAAAAGAGAAGAACTGGCTGGGCACAGTGGTGCATACCTGTAATCCCAGCTACTTGGGAAGGTGAGGTGGGAGGATTGCATGAGCCCAGTAGTTCAAGACCAACCTGGGCAATATGGTGAGACAGAAAGAGAAGAAGAAAGGGGAGAGGGGAGGGAGAGGGGGGAAAAGGAGAAGGAGGAAAGAGGAGGAGGGAGAGGAGGAGGAGAACAACAACAGCAACAGCAACTGAATAACATGAGAATAGACATTTAACTCAGCCTGGAAGGGTAGGGAAATGCTTTCTGAAGTAAGTGGTATCCAAACTAAGACCTAGATAGTAGAGTGGGCGGTACAAGGAAGAACATTCCAAGCAGAGGGACTACATTTGTTGAAGTTCAAATGTCAAAGAAATCATGCTGCCATCTGGGGGTCACTGTAGTATCTGAGTGATGATAGCAGCTGTGACAAGAAATGAGACTGGATATATAGACAGGGAATGGGTCATGAAGGACTTTGTCGCCATGCTAAGGATAGGACTTTGTCCTATAAGACTAGCAGTCCCCCAGTGCAGTCTCCAGAGTGTTCCATTACTCTGAGGTCATTTGTTATTAAAGTTGTAAAGCACCAACGTTAGTAAATAGTTGATTTCTTACACAAGTTAAAATCAGATTCTATGATATGTCTATAATTTACATCACTTTCCCTCTCTAGCTTTATAATGGTGGAGAAAAGAAAGCAGAGTTATAACTGTCTGCTGGAAATTGTGGATAATGTGTGTACCCCTAATTTGTTCTAAATGTGAATGTCCTCCTTCAGGTGTATCCCATGTATCAAGAAGGTAGAGAGCTACATCTTTAGGCAATGGGACATTATCGAATGGTTTCTAGTTGGGGAGTAACATGATCAGATCACTCAAGTTACATTTTGAAACATGGATTAGAGAAGGTTGAGTCTAGGGAATAAATGAAGAGCTATGATAAAAACCCAGGTAAGAGATAATGGTGGCCTAAACTAGAGTAGTGGCAATGAAAATGGAGAGAGGTACAGATAATATAGAGTAATGATAACAGAGATAATAAGAATAGACCCTGAATAAATAAAAAAAAATCACCCCAACCATTCATCCTTAGATTATCCAATTAGTTTTAAACTCTCTTCCCCACCAAACCTATAAAGAACACATCAAGATGAAACCAAGTGGATTTTTAGCTTAGCCATGTACAAGGCACTGTGGGTACCTCACAGCTATGCAGAGCAGATAAAGGACATAACAAAAATCCTCGCCCTGCGTGTGCACAGCTGAATCCTTATCAGGAGGAATAAGCCCAGCTGCAAAGGCAAATATCAGTCTGGTAACCAGATGGGTGAGGCATAATGGCCAAAGGACAATCAATCCCAGGCATGATTGAAGCAACTGGTTGAATCAAATGACTATAGCACAATGGAGAGGAATCCAAGCATCCTGTCTGCCTTCCTCAGTCAGGCAGACAGGCTAGCAGACAGGCAGGTGGGAGGTTATTAGGAGACAAATTATCTAGGGGTAGGAATAGACTAGTATAAATATCCAGTGTCCTGTCCTGGGGAAAAGGGCTGGCACATGCCCCAAAGTATGTCAGGGCCCAGTCCCAGCTGAGTTCAGAGCCAGTGTTCAATCCAAGAAGGGACTGTGCCTTAAAGCAGGGGAGTTGGAGATTAGGTAGAAGCCAGATCTCTGGGCTGAGCTAGCAATAACCACAGAGAGAACAGATGTCACTCAGAGGAAACACAACTGTCAGAGCATGTCACTGGGCCATCTAACCCCAAATTTGGGTAGATGACTGGACAGCAAGTCCCACCAGTGACAGCGAGGTGGTTGATCTACTTCCTACTTGAACTGGTTTGGACTGAGAAACTGGAGTGGGGGTGGAGATGACAACTGAAAGTGATATGCATCAGTGTGTCCATAGGGGAGCAGCTAGGCCAGTGGTCCCCAACATTTTGGGCATCAGGGACTGGTTTCATGGAAGATTATTTTTCCACGGACCAGTGAGGGGAGGGAATGTGCAGTTAAACCTAACTGCTAATATTAATCTGTATTTGCAACTGCTCCCCAGAACTAGCATCACTGCCTCAGCTCCACCTTAGATCAGCAGGCATTAGATTCTCATAAGAAGCCCACAGCCTAGATCCTTTGCATGCACAGTTCACAATAAGGTTTGTATTCCCTATGAGAATCCAATGTCGCCACTGATTTGACAGAACACAGAGCTCAGGTGGTAATGTGAGCAATGGGGAGTGGCTGTAAATACAGATGGCGCTTTGCTCGCTTGCCCACTGCTGACCTCCTGCTGTGTAGTCCAGTTCCTAACAGGCTGTAGACCAGGACCAGTCCATGGTCCAGGGGCTGGGGACCCCTGAACTAGGCAACATAAAGGCATTGAAATTGAGGCAGGAGGTCAATAGGTTTGAATTATTCTACTTGACTGCATCCCATGCCCACCCTCTGATTGAGGTGCTCATGGGAAAGAAATTACTACAGTTAACTTGCCCACTTGAGAATCTAAGGAGATGACATTAAGAAATAGCCCTTCATTCCAACTTTGACTGAGCACTTACTATGTTCTTAGCTCTTACTTTGGGTCATGCAAAGATGCCAAAGTCATCATACCTCCAAATATCCTACCATAGAAAAAGTCTTGACAGGAGACTCACAAAATCACTGTGAGAGATCAAGCCAAATGTTGTGGTACACAGAGGAAAAATGAAGAACAATTAGAAGGACGGAAAAGTCTCATAAGCTTCTTGAGACGAGACCAGGACCATTTTCGTCTGGACAGCACAATTCTAGCTATGGTTCCATCAGAGATTTCAATTGCCTCTGGGTGACATCAGCTTCCTCCAAATCCAGGTCTGAAGTCACAGCCATTGTCCCTTAATCCACATCTCCCTCAACTAATCTTAAAACAGGGCGCCTGGGGTTCCGTATGACAGGACTGGAAATCCCTAGTTGTGTCACTTAATAACTAAGTAGTCATGTCCGCTTTTTCTAACCTGCCCGAACTTCGATTTTACTCCTCATAAAATGAAAATAAAGACAACTCATACTTCAAAGTGCTGTTTCAAGGATTTAGTAATGCGTATGAGTGGGTTTTATAAACTTTAAAGAGCTAGAAAAAAAACTTTTTAAAAAATTTTACTGATGTCCCAACTTGAGCCTAAACTGGGTGGCAGCGTGCCTAGATGTGCTTGATGAACTGGTATGTGGGGCTGTGGGTGCCACTCCGTGTGAGTATGAGGAAGTGGTTTTGCTCACATGCCAGATAAAGACACAAGGATGGGTGGACAGCATGTGGGAAGCTTCAGATATCTATCCCTAGCTGGCCCCACAGCCAGAGTCAGAACTCAGCACAGAGAGGAGGCCCTGGACTACAGAAACTGAGGGAGCTGTTTTCACAAGGAGACATTATCACTGCTGCTTTAGAGCCTGATGACAAAGATGCAGGTGGTTGGGGGTAGGGAGCACAGTTCTCTTCCCAGCACAGGAAGAACTCCAGAGCATTTGATGTTATTTAGTCATCTGAAGAGTTTCTTCATCAGGGCAAAGTGTTCTTGGTGCTGACACAGCACAAAAGGCCTAGAGACATTGCCAATATGAGGGGAGAATGGTATTTGTGAGTGCCTGTGACATGCTCTTGAAGATGAAGTCGGCAATGATAGGCCACTGCCCCAAGTATGACCCCAACAATGATACAGATGAGTGAGGCCTAGAGAAACTCAAGTCACATTATTATTCAGTCAGGATGAGTGTTGGATACCAGGTGGATTCAGGTCCCATTAGCTGATATTTCCGGTCACCTCGATTGCTTCATTTGTTCAGGGATCATGAGAAGAGAGGTGTGTTACCCAGCAAGGCTCGAAGCCCCTTCTCTTAACAAAGACCACCCAGAAGTGAGCCGAAGTGTTGGAAAGCACCTGACATGTGCTTTCAATAAATGCTGATCAAAGCTGCTGCAGTGTCCAGGGAAGCGTTTCTCCTGGCTCTCATCTCGGTGTTTTCCAAGTCTGGAAGAGGAGGGAATACAGACGGAAGGACATGTAAGACTATGACATGGGACCTGCATAGTGAGGTGGTAAAGGAGGAGAGAGAGAGCAATCATATACCACAAGAAAATGCAAAATGTCCCTGCTAAGTGGAAATGAAGGGGGTGGGGGCTGGGCAGCACAGGGAGCTGGGGCAAAAGTGAGCCAGAGAGAACAAAACGTGTCCCCTCCTGTAATGATATGGCAAGAGGTCTGGCCAAGGGTGGGGACATTGGTTTTTTTCTCTTTCCCTGCAACTCACGACCCTCAAATCTAAAATTCTCGTCAAGCATCTTGAGAGGAGACTCGGACATGCCCAGCATTGTACATATCACACAGATGCCTGCACTCACTCAACAAGGAAAGAGCAAATAATTCATCTGAGGTCTGCCAAGACAGCTCTCTGCTACCCTAATACTCTCTGAGGTTGAAGGCTGGCTCTTGCCAGAGCCCAGCAAACAACAGGGGTCTCCTTAGCAGTTTGAAATCTCTGTACGAATGCCAGCACACAGGCCACTCTGGTCCAGCAGTGCTCTGGGCCCCTGCAGTATGACTTGGCCCAGCTCCATCCAGAGTCTGATGCTCATTTCCTCAGCCTGTACTGAGTGTCAGTCATGGGCCTGAGTGAAAGAGATACGGCCCCTGAACCTCCTCAGAAAAGCTCAGTGTTAGGACGGGGTGGGGGCGGCAGATCCGTGGGTCCCAACTGGGTTGTGAATGGCTAACTGGTGTGTGGGCAGGTGTGGGTTCAGGGAGACAGTGGTATTTCATAGAGGTAGAGTTATTCTATCAGGGTTTTTAATAATAAATAGGAGCTCACCAGGCTGGAAAAGAGGTGAAGAGGAATAGCTAGAGCTTTGTTAGAGCTTGGTATGTTCCAGGCAGTGGATAAAGAACATTTCAGGGAGAGAAAACAGGAGGTACAAAGTCTTAGAAAGTGCATGATATATGGATAGGCTAATTCTTTATTTTTTTTTTATAGTTGTAAGGAGTACAAGTGCAGTTGTTACATAGATATATCGTGTAGTGGTGAAGTCTGGGCTTTTAGTGCAACCATCACTCACCCAAATAGTGTACATTGTACCTATTAGGTAATTTATCATCCCTCAGCCCCTCCACCCTCCCACCTTTCTGAGTCTCCAATGTCTATTTTTCCAATCTCTGTGTCCATGTGTACACACTATTTTGCTCCCACTTATAAGTGGAAGCATGCAATATTTGACTTTCTGAGTTAATCACTTAAGATAATGGCCTCCAGTTCCATTCTTGCTGCTGAAAAGACATTATTTCATTATTTTTTAATGACGGAGTAGTGTTCCACGATGTGCATGGAAGACACATTTTCTTTTCCAATCAGGATAGGCAAATTGTGCACATTCACTTGTACACAGGCAAATTCTATGTAGATAGTGTTAGGCGTACTGTGAGAATTGTAAAAGGACAAAGCTAGAAAGGAAAGTCAGAACTGGAAAAAGGCCTTAAAATTTAAAAATATATGTATATATGTGTATGCAAAGGTCTGGAACAATATATGTCAATATGTTAACATTGGTTATGGTGGGGAAGATTCTGGGGAGTTTTATTTTTACTTCTGGTATCTATATTTTCTTTTGCCTCCCATCAATAAAAATAACAGAGGCTGAGGAGGTGGGAATCATCTTAGAAAGTATGCACTTGATTCTGCAGGCACTGAGGAGCCGCTGAAAATGTGTAAGTAGAAGACAGAGGTAACCAGGCACGAGCCATCAAGAGCCACAGATGTGGGAGGCCCTCAGTGACTCACTTCACTCCTGACTCCCTGGGACTGTCTTCCTCCTGCCACCTGCAGACCCAGAAGTCAAGCCTGAGGGATTAAACATCTCAGTCTCCAAGATGGGAAGCTGCCAATAATGGGCAAAGAGGCACAGTCAATGTGCATGCATTTCTCTGCCCACTCAGAGCGCCTCAAAACTTGACAGTGGACACAAAACCATCTGGCTCTGCCCCAAGCACAAAGACTGGGGGTGGGGGGAAGGACAGGTGGAAAAGCATTCACAAAAGCTAGGGGGGAAAAAAGGCAGATTGGTTTTTTTTCCTACAATGTAGGGGCTTTTATTACTAGAAAATAAAATCCTGTCTGAGCAAATGCCAGGAAAACGATTAAGGGCTCAATTTAGATCAGGAGGCTTGGCTGGGCCCTGCTGAGCAGGAAGCTAAACAATGTCAACCCCACTCTCTGTGCACATCACGTTTGGGGTGAGCGGCTCTAGCCCCCACCAGGCCTCTCGCCACCAGTTTTGCAGAATTACAGTTAAGCTTTGCCACTTGGTTTCAGTTAAAAGGATTGTGTGGAAGGAAGGATAAAAGGCTCTTGCGTGCAGACAGGCTATTGCATCTCAGGACTAAGAAGAAATGCAGCCAGGGTGGTGCCAGGCCCTTAAGAAATGCCTTTTCCCTGTGGTTCTCAGGCTCCCCAGCTGACCCAGGAAGGGCATGAGAGGAGCAGGAGCATGGGCTGGCTTTGGAGTCAAGCAGGCTTTGGGTTGGGGCCCCCATTCCACTGCCTGTGTGGCCCGGAGGCAAGATTTTAACTCCTCTGAGTCCCAGTATTTTCATCTATAAAGTGGAGATAATAATGTCTAGAATTATTATGGGAACAAAATGGTATGATGGATGTAAAGCACCAATAAAGTAAATACTTGGTAGTTGGTAGCATCCTCCTTTCCCTTTTTCTCTCCCGGGTCTCCTAAGCCAAACAATTATGATGCAATGGGAAAGGCATGAGATTAGAGGTTGGGAAACTAAATGTTCTAGTCCTGGCCCAACTATTAATAAGCTGTGTGGCCTTGGGCAAGTCACTCAGTGTCTCTGGGCTTCACTTTCCCCTACTGAAAAATATGGGTCTTGGATTAAATCATCTCTAAGGGCCCCTTCTATCTCTGACTTTCAATATTAATAATAAATACCACCACGAGGCAGTTGCTATGTGATAGGCATGTTGCTCATCAATGGACATGTATCATCTTATTGAGTATAATTGTTATTCCTGGTTTACTAATGAAGAAAATGAGGTTTACAGGGGCTTAGGAAGTTGTCCCAGATGGGTCAGCTCGCAAGGACAGATCAGGGAGTGTTCACCTTGACTTACTTTTTTTTTTTAACTAATTAATATAGCCCTAGGGTTCCAAAGTCTTAGTGAACAGATAATAAAATCAAACCACTCTAAAGGATCTAGGTCAGGTTTAAATAACTGCCAATTTTCTTCTATTTTATTTGGATGAGGGTCTCATTCTGGTATCCAAGCTCAAGTGCAGTGGCATGACCATGGTTCACATCAACCTTGAACTCCTGGGCTCACACGATCCTTCCACCTCAGCCTCCCTAGTAGCCACTAGGCCCAGCTAATTTTTTTATTTTTTTGTAGAGACACAGCCTCACTATGTTTCCCAGACTGATCTCAAATTCCTGAGCTCAAGCAATCCTCCCGCCTTGGCCTCCCAAAGTACTGGGATTACAGACCAGGCCATAGTTGTCAATTATTGAAACTGTAACTGGGTTTTCAGACCTGAGGAATACTGGCCTACTTGTGACAGTGTAAAACAGTCCCCATGAAGGAGAGATTCATACCAGAAAGTGAGAAAAATGTTCTACAAGTTGTCATTTCTGGGACTTTCAATCAGGGAAGAGAAGGGATTGTGTTGGGGACCCAGAAAACCAGGCAGAAAGCAGTTGTCAGCCAACTGAGGAAGCAGTCCACAGCTAGAGTTCAGTACAAGCAAGGTTGCCAGAGATCTCTCAGCAGTGATATATGGGTTCAAGCAGAGATGCAGGCCATTTGGACTATACCATTGCAAAGTGAGTAAGGAAAAGGGAGAACTGTGACTTGGCAGCCAGTCACAGCTATCCCTGGGGACACAAGGACTGAGTCTGAAGGGCAAACAAGGAGACTCAGGAAAAAATATCAAAGCCAAGCATTCATGACCAGGTCCTAGAGCCCTAATCTGGGTAAGTGAACTGTTGCTAAACTCTATCAGTCATCTATAACAAATCACCTCAAAACTTGGTGGTTTAAAACAGCAAGGATGTATTATTTGTCACAATTTTGTAGGTTGGCTGGGCTCAGATGGGAAGTTCTTCAGCTCCATGTAATGCCAGCTGGGTCCACTCATGTGACTACATTCAGCTCAGCTAGGGCTACAGTACCAAAGAGGGTTTACTCACATCTGACAATTGGTGCTGGCTGTCAGCTGGGACACCTCAGTTGTCTACCACATGATCTCTCATCCTCCAGGACCTCTCTCCACATGGTCTCTCTACCAGGATAGCCTAGACATCTTTATATGGCAGGTGGCTTCCAAGAGGGCAAAATCAGAATTGGGTCAATAGGCAAAGAATTAACTGCATTTCTTTATACTAGCAATGAACAACTTGAAACTGAAATTTTAAAAATGGTACCATAGACAGCTCCAAAACTTAAAATAGTTACGTATAAGCTAACAACTACAAAACACTGATGAATAAATGGAAAGAAGAAAGACTCAATTTTGTTAATACATCAACTCTCCCCAAATTCATCTGTAGATTTATGAAAATCCAGACATCATCCCAATCAAGTTGAGTAGATATTTACAGGTTTATTCTAAAAAAGACAAAGAAACCAGAACATACAAACTGACTTTGGGGAAAAAAATAACAAGTGAAGGGTTAAACAAACTCTGGTACATCTGTACCAAGAGATACTACTCAGAAATATAAATGAATGAAATATTGAAGTATACAATTTGGATGAGTCTCAAAGGTACTCATTATTCTCAGTGGAAGAAGCTAGACTCAGATTTATATACTGTATAATTCCATTTCTATGTCATTCTGGAAGAGACAAAAATATAAGAACTCACTGTAATCAAGACTATATGATCTTAGGTATAAGATAGATAGATAGGTAGATAGATAGATAGATAGATAGATAGAACAAAATAGTGAGGCCAGAACAGACCTACATACATATGGTCAACTGATTTTTGACAAAGGTGCAAAGGCAATTAAATAGAAAAATAGTAGACTTCTTGGCAAATGGTGCTGGAACTATTGGACATCAATATGCAAAAACATGAATCTTGACCTATAGCTCACATCTTACACAAAATTTATATAAATGGATTATAGACCTAAAGGTACAAAGTAAAATTAGAAAACTTTTAGAAGGAATCATAGGAGAAAATATTTGTGATCTTGGATTAGGCAAAGAGTTTTTAGTAGGACAAAAATGCACACTACATAAAAGAAAAATATTGATAAATTAGACTTAAAATTAATATTTTGTGCTCTGTTGAAAACACTGCTATATCATTCTGGAAAAGACAAAAATATAAGAACATAGAATAGATCATTGGTGCCAGAGATTAAAGATTGGCAGAAGGTTTGACTACAAGGAGGAAACATAAGGAAATTTTAGGGAATGAGAACTGTTTATATTCTGGTTGTGTAAGAAGTTATACAACTCTGTGTGTATCAAAATCACAAAACTATACAATAAAAAGTGGATTTTACTGTATTGAAATTAAAAAATAACAGATAAAATTACTTTAAAAATTTAGTCAATATTTCTCCAGACCCATCCTTTTGAGGATACCAAGTATTACTCCCATAGCAAACAAATATTTTTAAATATTCAAACTCCCCATTAACGATTCCCTGGCTTTCCCAGCAGTCCATGATAATTTAATCAAAGAAATGCCATTTTGCTTCCTATATATAGAAGATATGTACATATATTCTTTTAATAATACTGGCAATTTAATAATATTGGCAAATGTATGTGCTAAAATGGTCACAATCAAATGCAATGAGTGGGCATGTGAATTGGTGCAGCCCTTTTGGAAGGCAATATGGCAATATGTAGCAAAAGCCTAAGTGTTCTTACCCCTTGGAAAATAAAACCACTTTTAGGAATCAATCCTCATGAAATAATCAGAGATTCTGATGAGGATCATTATCTTTTCTGCATTGAAATGCTGTCTCCCTCATCACGAGGATAGACGTGCCATGGGTCCTAAACAAATGTTGCCAACTATCTGGATTGCAGCTGCCTTCCATAAAACAGCTGCTTCCAGGCAGGAGCCTGATAGGAAAAGAAGCCTTCTACCTCTTGGGCTTGTTTGGTTAGGATGCTGCTGTCTGTGTAACAGTGTTCAATGACTATCTCCATTCACTGTGTGCAACTAAAGTGATGGTTATATGCCCAGTGAGTTAGCAAGTGATACTTCTTGTCATGCACATAAAGACAGCAGAGGTCCCTCTTCCAGGCTGACTACTTCATAAGGGACAAACCCAGGACAGCAGATGGGAGGCAGTTAAAAAGGCAAAAGAGTTCAGTAGATACTGAGGGCTGCTGGGAAAGCCAGGGAATTCAGGATGAGAGGCCTCTTGGCCTGAGCCCCAGCTATGATGGCAGAGTCAGACAAAAACTGATTTCTAAGGAGGTCAGGGAATTCGGGAAGATAGCTCAGCTTGGCTCAGCATTCAAGAGAGAAAAGAAACATCCTGTTCAGCATCCAGAGAAAGAACAGCCTCAGCTGAGAAATGCCAGGCACTAGCTTTTGAATCACTGGGAAACCATGGACACTCTAAGATGGAAAAAGACCCTGACATGGGACACAGGGTCTAGGCCTTGTCTCCAGACCCCACTAGTGATCCCATCACCTAAGAAAGCTACTCTCTGATTTCAGCTGTTGTTCCATTAATTCCTTGCTCTGTGACATTATCTGGACGTTGCAATTTCACTTCCCAACCCTGGCTGTTTACACAACTGCTTCTGTTCTGCTCTGGTGCTCCAGAGACCTTCTCAGTCTTGCTATCTAGGCTCTATCCTCTGCCCCCAGGCTCCCAGCCCCCACTCTGTCTACCATTTACCTCACTCTCATCCCAACACACACATCTCTCCTGCAGAGGTTACAACAGGCATTGTGAGGGCTTAATTGATGGGGTCAACTTATTAAAGAAGCAAGGTATCTTATAATAATGTCTCTTAAGTTGGAGAACACTTAATTCTGTATGCTGACTCTAATAACAGTGACCATTTCTAATGTCTATTGAGTGAGCACTCACTGTATTCCAGGCTCTGTGCCAAGTCCTCTACATACATTATAAGTTATTACACACAGCAACTCTGAGGTGGATACTGGTATTATGATTTACATACCCATTTTGCACATGAGGAATTGAGAACTCAGAAAGGTTAAGTAACGTTCCCAGGACAATAGGGCTAATAAGCAAAGCAAACTTTAAACTCATTCATAACTTTGAACTCATTCATTTAGCAAGTATTAACAGAGTACCTACCCTGTGCCAGACACTACTATGCCAGGCACAGGCACTGGGCTATATTGATGAACTAGACAGACCTAGTCCCTGCCCTCAAGAAACTCATTGTGTGGTAGATTAGGTAAACCTCAAGCCTTGGTAGCTGCCCTAATGGGCCACAGAGCCAGGATCCAAACTCATGTTTTCTATACCAAAGTCCTAACACATAAACACAGCACTTTTTGCCTCTCTCTTACTAGAAACAGTCCCTCTGAAGTCCTGGAAGTTCTCAGGCTGAAGTCGAGGCACATTCCTGTATGACCAGATGTTGAGGCTGAGTAGATGCTGTGTACAGCTGTAGAAACTGTAAATCAAGTGGACACATGAAACCTTCTTGAGACTTTGCTCAAATGTCTCTTTCTCGATAAGGCTGCTCTAACTACTTGCTTGCTATCAGCATGGTCAATCCATCTTTCCCTGCTCACTTTTCTCATTGTACTTATAGTCTCTTATAATGTATTGTTTTTATTATGCCTAATGTTAACTATGTGTTTCTTCACACATTAATGTAAGTTCCCCCCAAGGGCAGAAAATCTTTATCTGTTCTGTTTTGTTCACTGATGTATCCCCAGTGCCTAGACAAAGTCTGGCACACATAAGGTACTAAGGAATTAAATTTTGTACGAGTCAATAAAAGTAAAGATTATATACAGGGTTAGCAGATGGATGGTGCTAGTTAGATATAAGTAAAGGATAGGAAAGGAGAACTGGGCTGGCATCTAAGGGCAGGCAGTCACCTGCTGACAGTCGGGAGAGGTGTGCTGCAAGAACTGAAAGGGGGTGACAAAAGTGACCAAAGCAAGTCAGAGCCTGCACCCTGCAGGAGGTAGAGTGTCTATTCTTCTCTGTGCTCAGAAGCATGTCAGACATGTAAGAGTCAGGAAGCCAGGGTGGATCAGGAAGTGGATGGCCTTCTGTGTGCTACAAGAATCCCAGGGAGTGGGGTCAGATGAACAGTCAGGGACTGGGATCAAAGCAGGCAAAGGCTGGAGTCCAGGAAGTCTGGGATAGCAAGATAATGGTACCCATCACCAAAACACAGAGAAGAGACTAATGCAGAGGCAGGAAGAATGGAAACTGGGGTGTCTTTCAAGTTTTCCCCAAGGAAGTGTGTGATCCTCAGGGCAGCAGGAGTGGGGAAGGGAGAGGGTTTGGCTTAATGGTAAGCTATAGCTAGAGAAAGCTGGTTGTGTATATCTGTTCTCAGCTTCATGTCTAGTGCCTTCATATCTATAGGGTGAAATTGGCCTTGTTGGAAGTATTTACACCATTGCTTGCTTGTTTTTTGGGCAGATGGTTGCTAAACACCAGCATACCACTTGCATCATTTACCATAGAACTGAGGCTGCAGGGAGACTCTGTTCTTGGCTGAAAAAAAAGGGCTGGAATTGAAGGTGGGTACTTAGTCTGAGTACCTAAGGAAAAACACTTGTACCTTTGGGTAACGCAGGTACAGCAAAGAACCAAACTTATAGAACCCTTCCCTGGGGTTCTTCTATTCACTATGGAATTTTCATAGGGATTCTCTTAAATGTGGAAGCCAAAAACTCATTTTAATCCATTTATGTGTATTCATTTATTCACTCATTTAATAATTACTAATAGAGTATCTGTCATGTGCCAGGTTAGTGGCTAGACTTAGAGATAAAAAGACAAACTTGTTTCTCCCCTGTTCAAACTCATTGCCTTGTACAATAGTCTACAGATTATGGCCTGAGGCCTGAATGTGGCTTATAACTTCTTTTAGTAAATAGTCCTCAAGTTAAGCATGTTTTTACATTTTTAAGGGTTGAGAAGAAGAATAAGGGGGAGGAAGATGATGAGGAGAAAGAGAAGAAGAAGGAGGAGGGGTGGCTGAGACTATGTGTGACCCGCAAAGCTTAAAATATTTACTATCTGAGCCGTTACAAAAGGTTTGCCAACTCTTGGTCTAGCAAACTAGACAAACCTTCCTCCCCTACATCCCCCCTAGTTGGCCATTAAAGGAGCAACATTTGAGCCAAGACGTAGCCTGAGGTGATGCTAACATTAATGAGGAATGAGGCTGAGAGGCTCCTGGGCTACAGCCTTGTTATCAATTAGAAATATGTATTTGCAAATATTTGGCTGACTGGGCCAGAGGATGAGACTGAGGCCCAAAGGTTGAGTGCCAGGAGAGGGTAGGTCAGGGATTAGCCCAGGAACACAGGAGAAAACAAAGTCAGAGGACCCTTACTGGAGTCGTGAGGGTAGAAAACAATGACAATGGCTAACCTTTCTAGAGCGCCTGCTGTGAACCACATGCTGTTCCCAGCACGTTACATGTATTAACACATTTAATCCTCCCATAGGATTGTGAGATTGGTGCTATTATTATTCCCATTGGCATATGAGGAAACTAAGGCACAAAACAGTGAAGTAATGTGCTAACAGTTGCACAGCAAGTAAGTAGTGGAGTGAGGATTTAAAACCACAGAGTGTGATTTTAGATCCATGTTCTTTTTTTTTTTGAGTTGGAGTCTCACTCTGTCACCCACACTGGAGTGCAGTGGCCGCTCCCGGCCACCACAGCCTCGACCTGCTGGGCTCCGGCGATTCTTCCGCCTTAGCCTTCCGAGTAGCCGGAATTTCAGGCATGCGCTACCATGCCCGGCTGATTTTTTGATTTATTGTAGAGATGAGGTCTCGCTGCCCAGGCGGGTCTCGAACCCACGGGCTCAGGCTTACCTGCTACACTACTCTCTCTGTCAGACGGACTGGTGGGAGGAGGAAGGAAAGCAGATGAAAAAGGAGAACAGGAAGGCATGTGATGATGATACGTTTTGTCCCAAATGACAACCAAAGGGAAAACCGGGGTCCAGGTCACAGGGACCATTCCCCCAATCCCATGACAAACATGACTGAGCCTTCTCTGTACAAAGTTCTGTGCTAAACGCTGTGGGGACAGAAATAAATCAGACTTGGCCTCAAGGGAGAGGTGGCATGAGTAAAGAGGCAATGCTAACACCGTCTAGATTAAAACCTATGGGGCACCATGGGGGTTTGTGGAGAAGGCAGCGACACCCCTGGGAGCTGCACCTGTGAACATGGAGCCAGGAGCTAGGGAGGGATGTGAAGCGTGGGCTGCCTGGCATCACTTGGATGGACCACCCTCTAGCATAGGTGACAAAAATAAAGGACTTGAAGGGCAAGTTAAGGGACCACATGTCAAGAGACCACTGGAAAGCTCAACAAAAACATCAACGTGCAGGAGAGAGAGAATCAAGGCATAAATTCTGAAGAAAGTAGTGGGTCTTATGCCAGAGAACAGGCCAAGCAGGTGTTGGAAATGGCATGGTAGGCAGATGGGAAGCCCAGACCAACCAGCAGAAGCCAGAACAGAGCAAGCAGAAATGGAACAAGGGGGCCAAGTGATGTCTGTTTGGATCTTTTTGCCACACCACCTCCCCTACCTCACAGTTTCATTTTTCATCTTACACACTAACAGCTAACACTACACCAGCCTTATGCACCAAGAACTTACTGACATTGGTGCCTCCTAGAACTGGGGAAGACGCGTCCAGCATTAGGCATTTTCTGCTAACGCTCTTTCTACTTCACCTCCCCCACCAGCCAGCTGACCTTCCCACGGTGAGTTAATGGCCTTCCTCTAAAAGGAATAGTGTCAGGCACCTCATCCTACATTTCTCCCCAGTACCATTCCGTCCAGAGCTCAGGGTTGCTGGTGACGTGGTGGTGTTGGTGACTTCACCATTCTCCCTCTGGGAAATGAAGCGACTCAGTAGTCACTAAGGCAAAGATAACAGTGGGAGTCATCCTTGGTTCTTTGCAGAACAGATAAATGTCAGGGTTGTTGGGAGTCTGGATGGAGCCGGAGGTTCTGGGGTTAACATAGCAGGAAAAAATGACAGTATAGAGTTGCAGGCTATTCCAACAATTATCAAGTCCCCAGGAGCAACTTAATAAAGACTTGCTGACTTTGCTGGGACAATAGAAAGGGTGGTGTGCTAGACGATAGTTCTTCCTTCCTGATTTCCAACATATCCATTGGCAAGTCTGTACTGAGCGTGACTGTGGTCACAGTTGCTGCTGTACTATCATATTGGACATCCGTTGAATTATTTAGAAGCCCCCTCCTCCTGGGATCTTCCCACCTAGTCCCTCTCTACATGACATGTTCTTATGTGACCTTGTCTTCTCCCATCATGTTTGATTAATCAAAGGTGAGCCCTTGACCCAAGGTTGGTCAATCAGATTCTTCCCTGAGATTCTCCCAACTGAAATAAAAGAGTCTCTCTTTGGTGGGAGAAATTGAAAGATGTAAACTTCAAGAGCTTTTAGTAGTCATACAATCACCTGGGAAAAGGCTATTTGTGTGAAGACGCAAGTGCAGAGAGAAGCAGAGATTAGGAAGGTACAAAGGGTCTTGGCAGCCGTCAAGTCTCAGGACCCAGTTGTTCCTGAAGCCAGGTTGTAGACATTCTTTCTGTAGTTTGGCTATAAGATTGTTTATTGGATTCTGTGAGCAAGTAAATTTGCATTTTTTTGCCTAACCAGCTTCCAACTCTAGATTTTTCTGCTTGTTTATAAAGTGTCTGAATTAATCTGCACTTCTGGTGACACTATGCAGTGGCATGAAAAAAGAAGAGTTCCCCACAATGCCCCCCACCCCTTAGAACTCCCGGTTTCGCTCTCATTGGTATGGTTCAAGAGGGTGCCATTATGCAGTGGCCGTCTGTGCCCTGCCCAGGCAGACCACACCAAACCCAACATGAGAGGAACAAGACAGTTACCACCTTCTCTTCCTATCCACACCTCATTGCTGTAGCATCTCTCTAACTAGTCACTTGCTCAGCCACGCCAACCAAGGTCTGTTTGGTCTGTTTCTCTGGATTCTAACTCATTGCTTCCTTCCTGGCAATTTCTTCCCTTTTCAGTGTGTCCTCCAGGTATATTTAAACTCTCTAGCCAGCAACCTAAGTTTGCCTTTCCCAGTCAGCATCAAGTACTGAGCCTAGGTAAACCCAGTTAATCAGTAAATGTTAAATGGTATGGTATAAGTTAGAACTGCCATAAGAGGTCAGGAAAGGGAAAAATCAGTATGGGGAACAAAGGGCCTTGAATTTGGAAAGTTTTTAAAGGGGCATTTCAATCTAGAAAAAGAAAATAGGCAAAGAAAGTGAAACTGAAAATAGCACAGGGACAAGAAGACTGGAAATAAGAGTGGTGTGTTAAGGAACCCGCATTAGGTACATCTGAGAGATAAAATGGGGTCAGATTGTACAGGATCTTAACAATCAGACAGAGGAGATTAGACTTGATATGTAGGCAGGTGCCATGGGAGGTTTTAGATCAGAAAAATTACATGAGGAAAAGGATACTTTAGTATGTATTTCTCCAGAGGATGAGAGAGAGAATATCTCCCTGGTTTACACAAAAAATAAAAGAAAGAATAATGTTTATTCCCTTTACCAAAGACACTCTTCACATTTTCTAAATTGTGTGTTATTTGTTGTCTTTAGACATTTTGTTGTTGGAGATTTTTTGTGGTTGTGTTCAGTACCTCAAAATAATAGAGGCCATATACAACAAACCCACACCATGCTGAATGCAGAAGCATTGAAAGCCTTTCCTCTAAGAACTGGAACAAGACAAGGATCCCATGTTCACCACTCCTATTCAACATAGTACTGGGAGCTCTAGCCAGAGAAATCAGGCAAGAGAAATAAATAAAAGGCATTCAATCTGGAAAAGGGGAAGTCAAATTGTACTGATTATGTCTAGAAAAACCTAAAATTTCCACCTGGAAACTCTTAGATTTGATAAATAAATTTGTTTCAGGATATAAAATCAATGTACAAAAACCTGTAGCATCTCCATGCACTAATAATGATTTAGCCAAAAAAGAAATCAAGGAGGCAATCCCATTTACAATTAATACAAAAATAAAATACCTAGGAATATATTTAGCAAAGGACATAAAAGATCTCTACAAGTAAAACTACAAAAAATTGATGAAAGAACTCATAGATGACACAAACAAATGCAAAAATATCCCATGCTCATGGATTAGAAGAGTTAATATCATTAAGATGGCCATATTGCCCAAAGCAATCTACAGATTCAATGCAATCCCTATCAAAATACTATTGTCGTTCACAGAATTAGAAAGCAAAAACCCTAAAATGTAGATGGAACCAAAAAAGGACCCAAATAGCCAACGTAATCCTCAGCAAAAAGAACAAAGGTGAAGGCATCACACTACCTGACTTCAAAATATATTAAAAAGCATCAATAATCAAAACAATATGATATTGGCATAAAAATTGACACATAGACCGATGGAACAAAATAGAGAACCCAGAAATAAAGTCATATTTTGACAGCCAACTGATCTTCAACAAAGCTGTTAAGAACTTACACTGGGGGAAAAAAAATACCCTTTTCAATAAAACTGAGAAAACTGGATAGCCATAAGCCAGAAGAATGAAACTGTACCCTGTCTCTGACCATGCACAAAATCAACTCAAAATGGATTAAAGATTTAAACATAAGACCTGAAAATATAAGAATATTAGGAGAGGTGTGGTGGCTCATGCCTGTAATCCCAGCACTTTGGGAGATCTAGGTGGGAGGATCATTTGAAGCCAGGAGTTTGAGACC
>NW_007259947.1:82197-104110 GCF_000164805.1 Carlito syrichta | reverse complement strand
AAATGCAGGGCTTCCAAGATGGCGGCCATGGGCTGAAGCAGACAGAGTTTCGGTAATTAACGAAACAAAAGAAAACGTTCTACCTGGCTAGGGGCAGGGGACAGAACTATCATGGTAATTTAGTTTCTAATCTTAGCCCTAGGGGAAACAGCTTTCGGGAACAAGGACTACCCAGTCTACCAGGAAATAGAAGTAAAAAAATATCTAGAAAGAAGCTAAACTTAGAAAGACAGAAACAATTCCGCCATGCACCTTCCATCAAGTGTACTGAGATTCACTTATAAGTTTTACTGCCATGTATGCACACTGGTCACCAATCACACGCCAATATCATAGGTATAACTGATATCCTATGTCAGAGGCGATCTTCCAGATGGGCCTTTACAGGCCTCAGCCATGTAGCTATAGATGTTGGCTCCCAACACTTTTCAATAAAACTGAGAAAACTGGATAGCCATAAGCCAGAAGAATGAAACTGTACCCTGTCTCTGACCATGCACAAAATCAACTCAAAATGGATTAAAGATTTAAACATAAGACCTGAAAATATAAGAATATTAGGAGAGGTGTGGTGGCTCATGCCTGTAATCCCAGCACTTTGGGAGATCTAGGTGGGAGGATCATTTGAAGCCAGGAGTTTGAGACCAACCTGGTTGACAAAGTGAGATCCCATCTCCACATAAAAATTTTTTTAATTAGCCAGGCATCATGGCATGCACTTGTAGTCTTAGCTAGTCAGGAGGCTGAGGCAGGATGATTGCTTAAGCATAGGAGTTCAAGGCTGCAGTGAGCCATGATTACACCACTGCACTCCGGCCTAAGCCACAGAGTGAGAGGCTGTCTCAGAGAAGATAGATTAATTAATTAATTAATTAAATATACTAGAAGAAAACCTAGGGAAAATTCTCCTGGACATTGGTCCAGGGAAAGAATTTATGACTCTGACCTAAAAAGCATCAACAGCAAAAACAAAAATAGACAATCACATTTAATTAAGCTAAAATGCTTTGCACAACAAAATAAATAATCAACAGCGTAAAGAGACAGTCTGTTGAATGAGAGAAAATATTTGCTAACTATTCATCTGACAGAGGACTAACATTCAGAATACACAAGGAACTCAAACAACTCAACAGGAAGAAAACAAATAATCCCATTAAAAAGTATGCAAAGGACATGAATAGACATTTCTCAAAAGAAGACCTATACAACCAACAGATATATTTTTTAAAAGCTCAATATCACTAATGATCAGAGAAATACAAATCAAAACCTCAATGAGATATCATCTTACCCCAATCAGCACAGCTATTATTAAAAAGACAACTAATAATAACAGATGTTGGTGAGAATGTAGAGAAAAAAGTAACTCTTATACCATACCATGTTGGTGGAAATGTAAACCAGTATAGCCACTGTGTAAAATATTATGGAGATTTCTAAAAAAACTAAAAATAGAATTATCATTCAATCCAGCAATCCCACTACTAGGTGCCTACTCAAAGAAAAATAAATCAGTATTTCAAAGGTTCTGAATTTGCATGCTTATTGCAGCACTATTCACAATAGCAACAATATGAATCAACCTAAATATCTATCAACAGATGAGTAGATAAAGAAAATGTGACATATACACAATGGAATTCAGCCAGAAAAAATGAGATTCAGCCAGAAAAAATGAGATCATGTCATTTTCCGCAACATGGATGGAACTGGAGGTCATTATCTTAAATGAAATAAGCCCAACACAGAATAAGTATCACATGTTTTTACTTACATATGAGACCTTTATTTTTTTATTTACTTATTTATTTTTTGAGGTCTCACTCTGTCACACAGGCTGGAGTGCAGTGGTACACTCACAGCCACCGCAGCCTCAACCTGCTGGGCTCAGGCTGGGCTCAGGCGATCCTTCTGCCTCAGCCTTCCAGGTAGCTAGAACCACAGCCGGGTGCCACCACGCCCAGCTAATTTTTTTGTTTTGTGTTTATTGTAGAGATGATGTCTTGCTGTGTTGCCCAGGCTGGTCTCAAACCCCTAGGTTCAGGCAATCCTCTCACCTTCCCCTCCCAAAGTGCTGGAATTATAGGCATGAGCCACCGCGCCCAGCTACATGGGAGCTTTAGAATTTGAGCACATGAGTGTAGAGAATGGAAAAATAGACAACAGAGACTGGGAAGGGTGAATAGGAGGCAGGGGAAGGATGAAGAGAAGTGGGTTAGAGTAGTGGTCCCCAACCTTTTTGGCATCAGGGACCAGCTTTGTGGAAGACAATTTTTCCATGGACCAGGAGGGAGAAGGGAATGATGGTTTCAGGATGATTCAAGCACTTTACTTTATTGTGCACTTTATTTCTATTATGATTACATTGTAATATATAATGAAATAATTACACAGCTCACCATAATGCAGAATCAGTGGGAGCCCTGAGCTTGTTTTCTTGCAGCTAGGCGGTCCCATGTGGGTGTGATGGAAGACAGTGGTACCCAAAGTGTGTTGCTTATGTCCAGTCTACCCCTTAATCTCATTTTGGTTGCTATCGCTGCAAAAAAAAAAAAAAAAAAAAAAAAACCCTGCTTCACAAAGATAGGACATTGGAAATGGAAGCAGACTGTTCAGTGGCGATCTGACAGGAAGCAGAGCTTAGGAGGTAATGTGAGCCATGGAGCAGCTATAAATACAAAGTTTCACTCACTTGCTCGCTAGCCTCCCTGCTCACATCCTGCTGTGCAGCCTGGTTCCTAACAGACCACAGACCAATATATGGCCAAGGAGCTAGGGACACCTGGGTTAGAGGGTGCAAACATACAGTAAGATAGAAGGAATAAATTTCATGTTTGAAAGCAGAGTATAATGACTAAACTTAACAAAAATATTGTGCAATCAGGTGACAGACACCCTGAATACCCTAACTTGATCACTACGCATTATATATGTGTAACAAAATTTTTAATGTACCCCATAAATTTGTACAAATAAATTACATAAAATAAGAAAATAATTTAGTTGTGTTCAATATAGAAATTTTGAAAATGCGGACAACCAATATAAAAAATGAGTTTCCCCAAAATTTCACACACAAAATAAGGATTGAGATATTTGTATACATAATTCCAGAATGATTATAATAGAGTATATATATATATATATATATATATACACATATATATACCAAAACGTATGTATATCATATAAATACTGCCCTTGATATTTAGTAATATATTTTTCATTGGTTGTTTTTGCATAGTAAATTCCTTTTATTACATTAAAAATATTATTAGATTCACATAAAATTAAATTTATATGTACCTTTTTTTTAGAATTTTATTCCCTAGCTCAAGTCAGCATTTTCCTAAATTTGTTCTATGTGAAGTTATAGCTACAAGATATGCTACTCCAAATAAGGGGATTATAATTAGGAAAAGCTGCCTCCCTCGTGGAAATGAAAGTTTTGTAGGTGTTCTACAATTAATTGATCAAAGCTAAATAGAGTTTGTTCCAGGAAACACCTTTTCAAGGAAAATTCATCAATATTCATACAATTCTAATTGAATAATGTATTCAAAAACAAAGAACTCAAAATACCATCCTCATCCAAATATCCTACACCCATGGAAATTATTGAAGGGGGACAAATTTACTGGGACAGTGATGATCTCCCCATCGCCCAATGAGGCCAGTAGTGGCTACGTGCTACTTCACAAGGACATAGAGACCAGAATTCAAGCATCTGCATGAGGTTGGATATGTAATTGTCCAGGTCCCTTTCAACCTTGAGACTCTGAATTTGTACTGAGGGCATTTAAAAATCTTTCAGTCATTAAATTGCCAACCCCTAGTAAGCCATTTTCCCTCTCTATGTGTCAATTTATTCATCTGTGAAATAAAAAGTCTTTGTCTGGGGTGAGGGCTTTCATCTGATGCTGGGTCACACTCTCTAGATTCCCTTCGGGGTCCTGCCCACCAGTGACATATGCATGCCCCCCCCCCCCCAGTCCCCTAGCTTCCACAGCCTCGCCGCAGGTCTCTATTCCTTCTCTTTGTTGAGGAAGAAAAAGTATAAGCAAACAAAATCATCAAGAGTTGCTCACACATGCACACAAAGCACGCACCAAACAGCTGGAAAACAAAAAAAGTAGGTGAAAGGTGAAGTTGTTTTGCTGAATGGGTGTCAGAGGTTGGTTTACAAACCCAGAGGGAGGGTCAGAGCTCCAAAGATGCTAACACTTGCTCTGCAAAAATCTGTTCACGTAACTTCTAGCAGCCCAGCCTCCTGTTCCCCAGCTGGTTTCTTCTGAAAGCCCTAGAAGCAAGGAAAGTCTGGGTTTGGGTGTGTATGTTTTCCACTACACCCCATAGAAAAACAAATGGAAGTTAAAAAAATAAATTACAAAAAAAAAAAAAGCTGAGGCTCAATCAGAAAGAAATCCTCCCTCCCCCTAAGAAGAAAAGCTTCAGCTGTTCCAGTGTAGCCCCAGGGCCCCAAGTGATTGAATTCTCTGAACCCGGGTATCTTGTTGTTTTGTGTTTTTCTCAGAGCTCAAAGTAAACCAATTCCATTCCTCTTTCTTCCCAATGTTGAACAACAGCGAAAGCTAAGGAAATTTTCTTTTATCTGGAATACTTTGCAATGTAGAACAAAATTTCTTTGAGTTGCGGTCACATTTTGAGGTGGCCTTCCACCTATACTCCAGGTAAAACATCACAACAACCAACAAAATCTGAATCTGAGAAAGGCACAGATCAGACTCTCTTGCTAGACCTAATGCTTCTGAGACAGGTACTCTGCTCTGAAACCCTCAGGGTTCCTTACTGTCTACAGAATCAAGCCCCTTGCTAATGTTTGAATGAAGTATGCACATTCAATATGTAGTCTAGTATATTTACTGAAGTACATGAGGTCTAATGTTTCCTTGGTGCTATGTCTCTTTCCATAAAGGCTGTCACTTTAACCCTACAAGGTTGGTTGGACTGTCATTGTAATTTCCTTGTGTCCATTTTAAAGAGAACCATACAACACAGGCCTGTGTTACTCGTAGTGCATAAGGCAGGGAATGGGTCTTCCCAAAAGCCTCATAAGCCAGTGTAGGATTGTTCTTAAACCTGCCAGCTAATAAACATCCATAGCTTTAGCAGAAATTTGTCAAGATCTCACCTCATGGAAAGGTTGTAAGGAAGGACATATATAGCTCCCTCTCACCCCTAACCACCAGAGGAAGTTGACTGATTCATTCTGGATTGCCTATGGCTTTTCCGGTTTCAGTACTGAAAGTCTCATTTCCCAGGAAACCCCACAATGCCAGGCAAACCAGGACGTTGACCACCCTACGTATCTACCAAAAGAATTTAAAAATCGCTGAATGCCAAATTGGCTTGAGTCTGTGTAAGACATCTGGTTTCCCTTAAAATACCTTCCTACTATTTAATAGACTTAAATTTCCAAAAAAGACTAAAGGAAAATGAGATGTAGAGCCTTTCTATTCGAAGTGTGGTTAACAGATCGACAACATCTACGCCACCCTGGAACTTACTGGCAATGTAGACTCTCAGGTCCACCTCAACCCTCCTCAATTAAAGTGGGCAACTTAACAGGCCTCAAACTAAGTCCTTGCACAAGGGCTCCATGCGCATTAAAGTTTGCGGTACACTAACCCAGAGGGTCATATCTCACAGAGTGGTTTTTAGCGAGGTCTTGAAGCCAGTAGGAGTCAGTAGGCAGAGAGGAGTGGGAGGGAGCAGAGGGAACTGGAAAACAAAGGTGCAAAGACAATGAAGACAATGATGTGTTCATTAACCGTGAGTCATTTGTTGTTTCTGTGAGTGAGAGATGGGAAATTACCTGGAAAGACAGGTTGTGGAAAAGACTGTTGAACACCAGACTGGAGTAATAACTTTGAATCTTCCCTGCTTTCTTTCCTCTCAAGGCTTAGTCACCTATTAAATTGTTTTATTTTCTGAAATCTAGAGTCTCTACCTTCCCCTAGCTGGATTCCCAAAGTGCCAGCAGAGAACAAGGCAGCGGGCCTAGGGAGCACCTCCCAGAGGGCGGCATTCAGGTGCAAGCTCTTCTCTCCAAGGTCCTTTTAAGGGTCAGAGCCCTGAGTTCCTAAAGGACTGGGAAAGGCAGAGGAAACAGGCAGCTGTTAAAGGATGCAAATCAAGGATCTCTGTTTCCAAAGGAAAAGTTAGTAAAATGGAAAAAAAAAAAATGAGGAGTCTCAAGCAATATCTCTTTCATCCTGAGACACAATATGCAGTAATGGTTACTTAACCACTTTGTGCCCTGGTTTTCTAAAGCACAAAAAGCGAGTGTTATGTCACACTCCCAGCAGGTCCTCCAGAATGTTACATCAAACCCAACAGAGGGTCGAGTGGTGTCTGTGATCCGGTGCTGCACAATAAATCAAAAATCAGCCGGGCGTGGTAGCGCGTGCCTGTAATTCCAGCTACTTGGAAGGCTGAGGCGGAAGGATCGCCGGAGCCTGGCAGGTCGAGGCTGTGGTGGCCGGGAGCAGCCACTGCACTCCAGTCTGGGCAACAGAGTGAGACTCCAACTCAAAAAAAAAAGAAACAAAGAATTGCACAGAAGTTAGATTGGAAAATACAGTTCATTTTAAAAGTAAATTAGAGAAAGAGAGAGCAAGATAAGAGATTCACCTCCCCAAGGTAGGGAAGGGAGCCAAAGCCAGGAAACATGGAACAATGGCAAATGGCTCCTCAAGGTTGAGTGTCTTTAAACATTCTCCTTGGATGGGAGCAGGTCGTTAAGGTGGTTGGGTGATGGTCTGCTCCACCTCATCAAAAAGGGGCAGGTAAGTGCAGGTATTGACGTCAGATGAGAGACAGCAGGCAGATGGATGGACTAGTTACTTGATTGATACCATGGTGATGAGGTCTATGTGAAGGTCATGAAGGGCTGAGTAAGTTAACTTGGGTCTTATGGGTGGAGGCAAATACTTGAAATAGAAAAGCTAATTAGTACAAAACAAGCTGGGAAGGGGGATTGTAAAATAATTATCAACAGCTACCTCCAAGAAACCAGTTCTGTCCTTGGCTAGTGATTGAAGGGCAAGTTAAGTGAACTGCTAGAAAAACATGAGATGTAGACAATGCTAAAATGACTGCTCATTGGGTATATTAAATCCATGTTATGTCTTTTCAGGGAGTGACCCTTGTACTGACCTCATAGGTTGTTAGGATTCAGTGAGTTAATGCATGTAAAGCTCTAAGAATAGGGCCTAGATAGAAGGTACAGCCCTGAATTAAACAGTTGTCTCTATCATAATGCTTGACTTGAAGACATGACTTCCTAAGTGGGAGGCTGGGCTGGAGCAGTCAACTTCCTAGTTGAACCCCAATGATACCCATCTCCTGGTAATCACACCCTTGTGTAGTCTCTCCTACACATTATGCCAGGGATGGTCTGGGTGACCAATAACATATGCAGGAGTAAAGATATGTCACTTCTGAGATGAGGTCATAAAAGACTGTGGCTTCCAGCCTGGGCTCTCTTCCTTGTATCACTCATGGTAGGGGAAGCCAGCTGCCATGTTGTAAGTTGCTCTATAGAGGCCTAAGTAGCGAGGAACTGAGGGAGACTCCAGTCAACAGCCAGTGAGGAACTGAGGCCACGCCACAACCCAGAGAGTGAGCTTAAAAATAAATTCTTCACCCTAGTCTAGCCTGGAGATGACTGCCACTCTAGCTGATAGTTTGTCTGCAACTCATGAGATACTCCGAGCCAGAACCACCCAGCTAAACCTCTCCTAGACTCTTGACCCATAGAAAATGTGTTGATAGTACATACTTGCTGTTTTAAGCTGCTAAATTTGGTGATAATTTTCCCTGCAGTAACAAATAATTAAATCACTGGGCTTGGTGAAAGATAGGCATACAATCATGGGGCAGAGACCAAAAAAACTGTCCCAAATATGCCCAGACTTGCTCTACTGGTGCAGCCAGAATATCCAGAGTCTGTGCCTCTGACAACAGCCTTGAGCAGAATTTGAACAGTAGACCATTTGCTCCAGATGGTAGTCCTAACAAAGTGGCCCATCATTAGCAATGGAGTCCAACTTGATATCACTTCACAGAATCCACAAAAGTGACCATTGACAATCCAAGAAAACAAAACCTCTGTGGTAACTGCTCTTGTCCTAGAAAAAGGTCTGGCCCAATTGTGCAAGGCAGTGGGGCTCTGGTCTCTGCCCTGAGGCCCAACCTGCATCTCCTATCCTGAAGCTGGAAATAAAGCACAGTGACTAAGCGATAGATGGGTTCTGTGAGCTGAGCCAAGCCACGGATGGGTACCATGGCATATTTTAAATACTTACATTTAAAAATGTAATGCTTTTAACACCAGAAGAAAGTACAATGTGACATAATTATTCTATCGACAATACACTTTTAAGATTGATTTTTTAAATAATTTATAGTGCACTATTGCCAGAATAGCCGGTAACAGGTCACAAGTTCATGGTTGTATGATGAGTTTCATCCTCTTTTCCTTTATCTTTGTGTGTATAAATGCATTTGGAAATAACACAGAAAATCTAAATTTGAGATTCTCTGTGAAGGCCAGCAGCTATCCCCCAATAATCTCTGGGCAGGAAAGCTATCAAAGAAGCCTAGTGACTCCTGGGCTATGTGATATTGAATGAAAGGGGGTGTTCTTTGAGAAAAAAAAAAAACAAACTGGTGTCTGATTTATAGAAAAGTAAATTCAGGGGCTACATAGAAGCCCAGGTTTGAGAACAGAACCACCTGAGAGGATCACTCAGTTTTTTTGGCGGGGATGTCTCACTCTGTTGCCCAGGCTGGAGTGCAGTGGTGCAATCATGGTTCACTGCACCCTTGATCTCCTGGACTCAGGTGATCATCCCACCTCAGCCTCCCTAGTGGCTGAAACTACAGGTACATGCCACCACACTCAGCTAATATTTTTATTCTCTGTAGAGACAAGGTCTCACTATGTTGCCTAGGCTGATCTCAATTGCACAAGCAATTCTCCCACCTTGGCTTCCCAAAGTGCTAGGAGCCACTGCGCTGTGAGCCCCTGTGCCTGGCCAGAGGATAGCTCAATTCTAAGTGTTTATGCTAATGAGAGATGTTGGCTCCTGCTCAGGTGCATGGCTGAGCTCGAGGGGTCCCTCCGGCAGGAGGAGGCAAGCAGAAACCAGGGATCTAAGGGGTAACTGGCCATTTGTGAGCAAGGAACCTAGCTAAGGGTCATTTTATTTCACATCTCCCAGAACTTTCACACATAATCAGTCCCCTATGAGGGAAGAAGTATCTTTTAAAAACTAGGGCTCTAAGGTTTCTTGGGAGTGAGTTCCCAGAGGTCCTCAGACCCTAAGCAGCAAAGTACTTCAGGCTCCAAGGCTGCCAGTTCAACCAGTCTCATGCTGCCTTCACACTCTGGGCTCCACGTCCTACAGAATGAAGTAGCATGACAGTTCACATACCCCGGCCTCTCTCTCCACTCCACCAGTGTTCCTCTTAGCACTCACCAGGGGGCCAGGAAAACAGAGCAGCACTCAGTTACACAACCAAAGCCTCAAGTGCCCAACCACTCCCATGACACATATAGGGCTGCTCTCTCCACTTCATGTAACCAGATCCTCCCCACCACCCTTCCCTCTATCCACCTCCTCTCATGTTCTGTTTAGACTACAGGTAGAGGAAAGAGTTGCACATTGACAAGGTAAATCTGGGGTCATGGTACACACACCACTGGGATTGGCTTCTTCAAGCTGCAGTGGATCTTGGCACTTCTCTCTTTGCCCAGTCTCCCAGTCCCCTTTATTCCCTAGAAAAGTAGCATTATAATTAACAATCATAATGATGATGACGAAAACTAGTTCCTAAAAAAATTAAACATGGAACTACAGTCATGCGTCACATAGCAGTGTTTTAGTTGACAAAGGACCGCATATATCATGGTGGTTCCATGAGATTATAATGCTGTATTTTTACTGTACCTTTTCTATGTTTAGATACATAAATACTTACCATTATGTTACAACTGCATACAGTATTCAGTACAATAACATGCTATACAGGTTTATAGCCTAGAAGCAATAGGCTAGACCATAGCCCAGGCATATAGTCAGTTATACCATCTAGGTTTGGGTGAGTACACTCTATGATCACACAATGATGAAATTGCCTAACAATGCATTTCTCAAAATGTATACCCCTTGATAAGCAACATATGGCTGACCATGTTATCCAGCAATTCTACTTGTGGGTATACACCCAAAAGAATTTAAAGCAGATGTTCAAACAGATATTTGTACACCCATGTTGATAGCATTATTCACTATAGGTGGTAGCAACTCAACTGTCAGTCAACAGATGAATGGATAATCAAAATGCAGTATATATATACAATGGGATATTATAAAGCCCTGAACAGGAAGAAAATTCTGACATGCTACAACATAGATTGCGCCTTGAAGACAATATGCTAATTGAAGTAAACCAGTTGCAAAAAAGACAAATATGCTTTGAGTCTCTTTGTTCCTAAAGCAGACAAATTCATAAAGACAGAAAGAATGGTAGTTGCCAAGGGATGAGGGGCAGGGACGTTGGGTATTGTTAATGGGTATAGAGTTTCAATTTGCAAAGATAACAAAGCTCTAGAGATGGAGTGGTGGTGAGGGTTGCACAACAATGTGAATGTAGTTAATACCACTGAACTGTACACTTAATATATAAAATGGTAAATTTATGTTGTATATATTTTTACCACAATAAAAAAAATATAAAATTTTGAGTGTGTATGATGTACTAGACAGTATGCCAAGAGTCAGACATGCATTGTCTAGTTTAATCTTCACAGCAAGACTTTGAGATCAATTCTGTTATGGGCACCAATGTTCTTCATAGCCCAGTAGAGCTCTTAGGAGTCATCTCATGCTAATAGAGGGAGATAGCAGGGAGAGGACCCCTGCCTATTAGAAGGCCTGTCTGTCACTAGTGTTCTTCAGCTGCATGCTCTCTAAACCCTTCTAGATCCCTGGCTTTCCAGAGCTTTCTGTTATCTGGGATCTGGACCAAATGAGGTAGGGCAGGAGAAGAGAAAATAAGAGTGATGATGACTTTTGGGAAAGCAATGATAGAACTTCTTCCCAGAAAGCTTCCCAGGGCCAGACTATCTTTGCAGATGTTGGCACTTGAAAAAAAATATTATTCTTTGCTCATTACCATGGTCATCAAATACAGAAGTCTAATCAATCAAACACAGGGTGAACAGACTGTGTACATCATCAGTCAGGGATGAATCAGAGATGCAGAACCATGATGGGTGATACAGAATAAAGGATGTATAATAGGGCTTGGACTTTAAGATAAATCGGCATAATACAAAGTCACCACACTGTGGATCCCTAGCGTGGCTGATCAGTTTTGAGAACTTCACCAAAAGACTCTTATTCCATACACGAAAACCCACAAGGCCTCTCTGGGACGCCTTTGCTTTGGTCCCTCCCTCTGGGGTTTACCACACACAGCCCTTTGTAAACATCTGAAACAGAACCCATATCACTTGAATTGCAATTATTCATGTTGCCTTCCTCTTTGGACTCTGTAAGCTCCTTCAGGCCAGAATCTATTTTTCATCTTTTTGCATCTCCAGCTCCCGGCATGGTGCCTGTCATATGTGAGATCAAACCATGGGAAATACTGCTATTTTATCATCTTTGATCCAAAAAAAAAAAAAAAAAGGCAATTTCATAAATTCCAGAGTAATAGGAAGCTCTGCAAATGTTTGCCAAACAAACGAACACAGAACAATCAAATACCCACAAATTCTGGTTAAGTATCAAAGAAAGAAAGCACTTTAAGTTTTCATGAGGCCTCGGGCTCCTCATCACATGCCTCAATTATCTTTGCACTCTTGACCTTGGTAGTGCCATGAGTGATCCCCAACAGGTCAAACACATAGCTTTTGTACCATTTTCCTGTTTCTGGAGGCTGGCAGGTCTCCCCACAAAAGACAAGTGATCTCCCACAGTTCAGTTGCACGATTTGCTGCACTGTTTTTGTGGTTTTGGAAACCGGCAGTATCTCCATGCAGCTGATAAGTGGCAGGCCCTGAAATGGGTGAGTAGCATCTGAGATGGCAAGTGTCCAAGACGGCTCAGAAGTAGTTGCCAAACTCTGCTTGTCTTTTAGTCCCAGATCACAAGGTGGCAAGGAGCTGCAAAGGTCACAGATCTCAAGCATCTATCACTTGGAACTGAGCACCAGCAGATGCAAAATGACATTTTAAAAATCAAGACATGTCAGTAAAAGCGAGTTTGAAAAAATAAAAAGAAGGCAAGAAAGGAGTTTGCTGACTACAGACTCTTCTGCACAAGGCAGGTGTGCCTTCCAAACATGGCCTTTGGCTTCACTTTATCCGACTCTTCTAACCTCACCTCCCATCTGGTCCTTCCATATTCTCCTCCTCCCTTTTATTTTTTAAGAGACAGGGTCTCATTCGTCACCCAGGCTGCAGTGGAGGGGCACCATCTTAGCTCACTGCAACCACCAACTCCTGGGCTTAAGCCATCCTATCACCTCAGCTTCCTGTGTAGCTGGGACTACAGGCACAAACCACCACACCTGGCTATGTTTTTGTCTGATTTTATAGAGATGGGTACTTGCTCTGTTGTCCAGGCTGGTCTCAAACTCCTGGGCTCAAGTGATCCTCCCACCTCAGCCCCACAAAGCACTGGGATTGCAGACCTTAGCTACTGCGCCTAGTGAGAACTTTTTATTATCTTGGCATCTGGTGCTAGAATTCATCTTTGGGAAGAACTGCCTTTATTGGGAAAATTTATCGATAACCCCCATTGTGGCAGAAGTTGAGACCCTAGGTCTCCAAATGTGGGTAGTTTGCAGGTCAGAAATTTGGGGTGCAAGATGTTTATTAATTCAAGTATGCATAAACTAATGAATGAATAGACAAAATTGGAAGTGGAATATATACATGTGGAGACACTATTTGACCATAAAAAGGAACAAAGTACTAACATGCTACAATATTGATAAATCTTGAAATGTTAAGTGAAAGAAGGCAGTCACAAAAGGCTACATATTGTATGATTCCATTAACATGAAAATCCAGAATAGGAAAATCTATGGAAACAGAAAGTAGATTAATGACTCCCTCACTCATAAGTGTGTTCTGAACATTTATCACAATACCACAAGAGAGGGATGGGCAGTAACAGGACACTGCCGGGAGGGGTCACAAAACATCACCAAGTGTACCTGATCCTAAACCAGGAGAAGGGAGGACCAAGTGGAGGTCCAAACTTCACCTGCACGTAGACGACTTATGTACCCAATCCTAACTTGTACCACACATCTTTAAAATAAAGAAGGAAAAAAATTCATATCTCTTTTTAAAAATGATTGCCATGGGCTGGAGGAAGGAAGAATGAGGAGTGACTGCTAATAGGTATGGAGTTTCTTTTTGGGAGTCATAAAAATGTTCTGGAATTAGATAGTGGTGATGATTGCACGACTTTGTAAATATACTAAAATCACTGAGCTGTACACTTTAAAAGAACAAATTTTATGGTGTATAAATTATATCTCAATAAAACTGGGATTTTTAAGACACCTTTAAAGTGTTTATTAGGAATCAACATTTGTGGGAAAAAAAGAATGGAAAGCAGGACTTCGCAGAAGAATTTGACCTGCAATGCAGGCCCAACAAAGCCTCAACTAATCAGACTGGGAGTTCCAGAACAAGTCACCCATCAGAGTACCTCATATCGGACTGAAACGGCCCAATCTTTTTACTACTACACTGCTCCTTTGCTAGATGTGGTCTGCCCTAGGAAGGGTGTGATCTCAGGCAAGGCAGCAAACTGCTGCTGAAACAGACCCTGAAGGAGCTGATAGCTAGAGACTGCCTGATGAACCACTTCTTGGACGTGGACGGCAAGTTCTTCTCAGAAGGGGATATGGGTATAAATTCCTTGCAGGCTACTAGGGAAGGAATGTGATGATTGTTTCAGAAAGGAAAGAGAAATTGACAGAAGAAAAAGGAGTATGTGGAACAGAGCCAGGAAGATGGCAAAGGTTGTACATTAAGCAGCAGATCCTACCTCATAACTCTGCATCTTCACCCAAATTAAGACACAGAGTATAAACCCCCAACATTTTGTCAAACAAGTAATTCTATTCTAACACTATCTTTTTGTTCTTGGGCTCTCATTTCTTCTAGAACCTCAGCTAGCTGGAACATTTGCTCAAGTAAGTTTTTTAAAAATTTTGTGAGGTGGAGGCCAGATGTGGTGGTTCATGCCTATAAACCCAGCACTTTGGGAGGCAGACATGGGAGAACTGCTTGCGCCCAGGAGTTCAAGAGCAACCTAGGCAATATAGCAAGAGCTGGTCTCTACAAAAAATCAAAAATTAACTAGATGTGGTGGCACACGCCTGGAGTCCCAGCTATTTGGTAGACTCAGAAGGCTCGCCTGAGTCCAGAAGGTCAAGGCTGCGGTAAGCCATGATCATGCCACTGCACTCCATCCTGGGTGTCAGAGTGAGATCCCAACTTAAAAAAAAAAGTTTTGTGGGGTGGGCATGATGTCATGTACCTATAATTCCAGCTACTAGGAAGGCTGAGGCAGGAGGATCATTTGCGCTCAGGAGTTCAAGGTCAACCTTGGCAACATATTGTGACCCCATCTCTAAAATGTTTTAATTTAAAACATTTAAAAATAATAAAGTGTTATGGGGGAGAGAGCACCTCTTTCATCCTTATCTTCACAAACATGTTAAAGACATTAAGGTGTAATTTATAAATTAGAATCAATCTTATGCTTAAGACCTGTAAAATAAACAAAAACAGTGGTGAAGGAAAAAACACAAGAGTTCTGCCACCAAAGCCAAGTTGGATTTAGTATCAGGTGTTTGGTTTACTGGCTTTTCATAAAAAGCACATCTGGATACTGCAGGAAAGACTATATTTCACATACTACATCTGGTTAAGACAAGAGCAATAAAGAAACCAGCAGGGACAAATGCAAACCCAAACATCTAACAATAATGCTTTTTGCGAAGCTGCTTTCCATATATCATCCCATTTGTTCCTCTCAACAACATCCTGAAGTAGTGAGGACAGAATTATTATAGCAATCTTCATTTTATAGTTGTGTCAGCTGATGTTTAGTATAAGTGATTGGCTCCAAGTTGCATAGCAACCAAGTGATGGTATCAGGACTTACACCCAGAGTTGTGACTTCAAGTGCAATACCCTTTCAGTGACTACACCAAGCCATCGCACAACCTTCGTGCCCTCTGTGACCAGAGAGGTAACCACAAAAGAACAGGCAGAGATATGCTTAGTAGTCCAAATGGATTTCCCACAAGGTAACACTCATTTGAGAACTAACTTCTTAGAGGAAGTATTTCACTAACGAGCATGGCTTTCAGCCAACAAATATAATAAATAAAACTACTTCCAATATGCCCTAGAAATGCAAGAACTCATTCATGTGTGGCCTTGAAAATATTAAAGGATAAAACTCAAGACAGGCAACTAGTAACCATTTTCAACTTCAATTGTAACAGCAAGAGGAATTTTAGATGGCAAGATAAAGAAATTATTAAATAAAGCCCTCCATAGAACACAGTAGCATTGGGTCCAGGCATTTCCATCCCAATAAAAGTCAGTACAACACTAGGGACTCGAGAGCACTCGTGAGCAATGAAAGTGGACATATCAACAGAACTGGAACAAAGTGCCACCTCCAGCCATTATCAATGAAAAAGAGACAAGGTTCCTTGGACAAAAAATATGTTTGAGAAGCTGTGACTCAACCAAGTTAAATGGATTTCTTAACTCTAGGACTTCCCAAGAGGGAAATAGCTTATGCCACAATTTAAGAAATGGTGAGTTAGAGCAATAAAATGATCATTTGTAACAGCTGCAGTGAGAAACTGATCATTCTGGACAACTAGTTCAGGTATGACAAACAAACACAGCATGTTTGCTTTCATTTCAGCCCCGTCCCCACAGAAATCACAACTAATCACAGCACCCTTCACCACTGACTTCAAATAAAACTCATAATCTTTAAAACAGCACTTCAAGAGGCCACTACTGGTTAATTGTCAATGCATTATCAGCTTAAAAAAAAAAAAAAAAAAGAGGCTGGCTTAAGGCAACATGGGATGAAAACATAGACTAATGATCCTCAGGTTGTAAAAGATAAAAAGGGTCCAGACCAAAAAGATCTGCTAGCTAACACCCAGAGGCGTTAAGGGGTAGGGACCAGATTTCATCTGGCCTTGCATCCACCTAGCACAGTGCCTGACATGTGTTAGATTCTGCATATGTTTGGTGAATTAATGAGTTAATATCCAAATCAGCTCTTTTTTCTTTTTCTATTTATGCCTCTCCTTGTTTCCCAAGGATTTAAAGTGGCTTAAAAAGTTGCCTACATAGCTGGGCTCGGTGGCTCAGCCTATAATCCCGCGACTTTGGGAGGCTGAGGTGAGTGGATTGCCTAAGCCCATGGGTTCGAGACCCGCCTGGGCAGCGAGACCTCATCTCTACAATAAATCAAAAAATCAGCTGGGTGTGGTAGCGCATGCCTATAATTCCGGCTACTCGGAAGGCTGAGGCGGAAGGATCGCCGGAGCCCAGCAGGTTGAGGCTGCAGTGGCTGGGAGCGGCCACTGCACTCCAGTCTGAGCGACAGACTGAGACTCCAACTCAAAAAAAAAAAAGTTGCATACAATGAAGTAAATAAATGTAAAATAAAGGAGTAAAAACTTCAAAGCAAAAAGGAAAACAAAGATGTTAAAAAATAGAGTAGGCCGGGCATGGTGACTCATGCCTGTAATCCCAGCACTTTGGGAGGCCAAGGCAGGAGGATTGCTTGAGCCCAGGAGTTCACAACCAGCCTGGAAAACATAGCAAGATCTCACCTCTATAATAAATAAATCAATCAATAAATAATAGAGTAAACAAGGAGAAAGTTACAGCATCTCTCACATAGTAGACATACAATAAAATGTTGGTTGTTGGTGGCTATAGTTCTTACTAATAACATTAGTTGTCATTCTTGCTGTCATCATCTTTGGGGAATTCCATTCACCTTTCAAATCCCTGTCCAAAGACCAGCCCTATCAGATCAGCCCTAACATAATATATAACCTCAAAAAATTAAAACAAGGTGGTATAGGTACATGATTAGACAGACCAGTAGAACAGAGTAGAATGTCCATAAGAGATTTTATATGATAAAGTTATAAATGTATATGCATAAAGTATATGATAAAGTTTAGGTTATAATAAAGTTGCAAGACTTTGAAAACTTCATATACAGATGTAGAAATTAAGGCACAAAAAGGTTAAGTAATTTGCCAAGTTTGCGCAGTTAGTGAATTACAGAACTGAGGCTTGAATGCAGGCATTTTGACTCCAGAGTCCATTTCATTAACCACCAAATGATAAGTTTTTTTTAAAAAAAGCAACGTGCACAACAGTTATTATAATATACTACCTTTGAGGCGAAAAAATGTTTCTGTTTGCTCGTGTATACATTCAGAAATTCTGGAAGGGCACACAAGAAACTAACAGCAGTCGTCACCTTTGGAGAGCATGTAAATGGACAAAAAGGTAATGGGAGTTGGGGAATATATATATATATGTCTTTATATATATATATAAAAATTGAACTATATAACCATTTAATCTGATCCAAAATTAAAATAAATACAAAAGAGCAAGAAAATGCTTGTCCTGGGAAGTCTTTTCTAACTCCCCCAAGCCAAGAAAACTCGTCTCTCTTCTTTTCCCATATTATCTGTGCCTACTTTTTTTAGACATTCTTCTTGCCCTGCCTTCATGTATGTTCCCTCCCCGGTTCACCTAGGTCCCCACCAGTGAGCTCTTCAAAGGCATTCTTACACCCCAGTACATAGTGCGGTCCCTGACATATGGCAAGCATCCAGTACAAAAGGAAGTGGAAGTGGGGAAAGAAAAGAAGTGGGTCCAACCCACCAAATTTTGTGGTATTAGCACTCTAAAAAGGGAAATTGATTAGGACCTTCAAATACCACAGTTGGCATTTGGAGAGGAAGTAAGGAAGGGGGAAAAAATATAGCAATCCTTGCAGAAAAGGTATTCCCAACCCAGCCAATGCAAAAGGATAAAAGGGATACCAGAGGTTAGTGCTAATCAGGAGAAAATGAAGAAGATGAACTCTCAGCTGAAGAAATGGTAAGAGATGAACCTGGCCCTGGAAGGGCAAGAACTGGAACATGAAACTAAGACCCCAGAGGAGAGGGACCCCAGCACAGGACGTTCAGCTGAAGACTCTCCGCCCCTCTGATGACTGAGAAAGGGGTAGAAGACATGTGAAAGGTTGCCTTGAAGAAGATTCTAACCTGGTGTATGCCATCCACATGTTTGGTCTGTTGCTTTCCGTTCATTGAAACTCTTTGCATGCACTCCTCTGTGGGCTGAAAGGAGAGCCACACCAGGTCAAGAATGTATTTTCCCCAGTAGAAAAAAATCCCAGTTTCCAGGAAATCTGACCCGCTCCAGTCAGATCACTCCCAGCCCCTACAAAACTGTGATTCTGTGGGTAACTGTGTATATCCTTAGTGGAATTCACAGGAATATATTTCATTATCTAATATGTTAATCATCAAAACCGCATCGATTCCATACCTTATTTTAGAGACATGCACTAGTGAAGAGAAATAGTATCTAGGATTTGATTCAAAATTAATATGGAACAGAGGGGAGAAAGGTCAGTATGTATCAATGAAACAAGATTCGTCGTATATTGATAATTTTTGAACCTGAGTGTGAATAGGTATGGTTTGTTATGAAGTTCTCTCTACTTTTTTGTATATGTTTGTAATTTTCCATAATAAAATGATAATTAAAAAATAGCATATGACTGGCCATGGTGGTTCATGCCTGTAATCCCGCACTTTGGGAGGCAGAAGCGAGAGGATTACCTGAGCTCAGAGGTTCAAGATCAGCCTGAGTAACATGGTAAGAACTCATCTCTACAATAAATAAAGAAATCAACCAGGCATGGTGACATATGCCTGTGGTTCCAGCTACGTGGAAGGCTGAGGCGGAAGGATTACCTGAGCCCAGCAGATAGAGGCTGTAGTGGCCATGAGCGTGTCACTTCACTCCAGCCTGGGCGACAGAGTGAGACTTCAACTCAAAAAAAAAACAAACAAAAACAGCATACGTTGTTTTAAGTGCTGATCCAGGTCTTCAGGTAGTCAAGAATTATATCTTATCGGGTGTATATTTATTCATATTATTCTTTTAGAACTTTGCATCATCAACTTAATAAGATGAATTATTCTGGGGCACAATAGATTCCTTCTAACTGGTTTCTCTAATAGTGGGATTGCTGTGGGGGTTTTTGTTTGTTTTTTATACTTTTCTGTATCTTCAGAATTTTTCATATGAGCATCTATTTTCTTTATAATTAGGAAAATCACAAAGCTATTTATCAATGTGAACTCATAGATTTTTATTTTATAAAATGGATTATCACATTATGCATTATAACAAGATATTTGAAATTTTACAGGTGACAGGAGAGTATTTATTTCTATCCCACAGAGTAACAAAATAATACATAAAAATAAGAAGCTTGGATTGTCCAAACAGTAGTTATTAGGAAGAGAATGTGCTTTACATTAAGGATGCTTCCTCCTAAGAGGTAAGCTAGTTAAATGAAAAAAGTAGAATTCTGGATAAATATAGGAAGTGTTTGCAGAAGAAAATTTTATTTCATTGCCTCAGTCCTAAATGGCATTAGCAAATACTCCAAAGTAATGAAGGAGGTCATTAAGAAGGTACTAGAAATGCCTTCCAATTATGGAAGAAATTTTGACATCTTAATTATATTCTGCCACCTAGTGACAAAGGAAGATTAACATACTTGCCTAGCCAAGCTCTAACAGCAGAGAGGGCTGCCCTCCACCACCAGGACACCGGAGTCATGGTCTGACCGCTCAGGAACAAGCCTGATCTACAAGCGTTTGGTGCACAGCATCCTCCCTCTGCTTCTGCCCACAACTATAGGAGACACTGCAAATATGGTCAAAAACCACGGTAGCTGTTCACTGTGGCTGAGAGATTTCCCGTGGAGCCAGGTCTACCCTCTGCCACTCAGCACAGCGCATTGGGCCCTTTGCTGACCCTTGCTGGTTGCTAAGGGTTTCCAGGGAAAACAAACTACAAGCCTGAAAGGGCATGGCTCACGTTGGGAATTTTAATCCTAAACTTCCACTGTAAGTAGAAAGAAAACTTTTATTCACAAATCTTTGCGATCACATAAGGCGATGGGCACAAAAACTATTAATCCCCCAATTTAATTCAAAAGAAGCTGATGTTGTCAAAAGGTACACGGGACGTGCACACACCTCCACCTAGAGACTTCCGGTCCAGTGGAGTTCGATAACCTGAAGCCGGGTTCATAATGCATCGCAACGGCAGGTAGACAGGTGTGGGTGGAGCCAGGACTGGAAGTAGAGCTCTGCCCACTCTGGTCACTGGGGAAGCTAGAGATTCCCTACCAGAAACCAGGCAAAGTGGGGACCAAAGAGAGGCCCAAACTTTACCTGTGTGATGCCCGGTTGTATACCTAAGCCTAAATTATACCCCATATTCTTAAAATAAAATGTATATACAAAAAAAGAATCATAGAATCACCATGAAACTTCAGAGGCTTTTGCGGGTTCTCCTGTCCTTCAGTCAGCAGTTTCAGTCCATTTACAGAGGAATATTGGTGTTGCAGCAGTGGCATTTAATAAGGATCTTGATTCTGTGCAGAAACTTTGTGGGCGAGATTAAAGATTACAAATCTAGGTGACAGGTATCCGGTGGACCTTTTGATATTGGCCCAGAATATCAGTAAGAGCTGGAGAGGAAGCTTTTAAAGCATAAGCAGATGGCTTATGGCATCAGAATAAAGCTTCTGTGAAAGCAAAGTCTGAGATGGGGCTAAGCTAATAGCCTAAGTCAGGGGATCAGCAAACTATCAGACTGCTTCGTAAATAAAGTTTTATTGGTGCACAGCCAGGCTCATTTATTTAAGTATTGTCTATGGATGCATTCACACTGTAATGGCAGAAATAAGTATTTGCAACAGAGGCCAAGGTCTACAAGACCTAAAATATTTATTATCTGGCCCCTTACAGAAAAAGTTTGCCAACCAATGGACTCCATGAATTACCCAACTGAGAATATGGCTTTCGGTCTTAAAAACATCAATTCTTCTAGCTGGCTTCTAATAAGAATTAGAGATTTTACAGTGATGAAGATGTGAAGTGATTAAGAATTCACTTTTTGAGTTAAAGGCTGATAAACTAGTACTGAAAAAAGGAAGAAAGAAAGGAAGAAAAAGTTCAGACTTACAATGTTTGCCAATTTCTTTGTTGTAAATCAGGATTTCTTAACCTCAGCACTATTGATGTTTTGGGTCAGATAATTCTTTGTTATGGAGGACTGTCCTTTAGATTACAGGATAATGAATAGCATCCCTGCCTTCTACCCACTAGATGTCAGTAATAACCCCCCAGTTATGACCGCAAAATATGTCTCTAGAGTTGCCGGCTGTCCCCTAGAGGACAAAATCTCCCTCACTGGTAACTACTTGTATAACTACTCCCACTATAACCAATTTCAAGCTACCAACTTGACATTGTTGAACATGGAAGTAGGAAGAGATACACACAGTCTCACAAATCAGTGAGAACATACTTGCACAGGTGGTAATGTTGTTGCCCTATTTTAAAAGTTGAGGCCCTGATGCTGGCCAAGATGTGGAGAAAAAGGAATGCTTCTACACTGCTGGTGGGAATGCAAACTAGTACAACCTCTTTGGAAGACAGTGTGGCAATTTCTGAAAGAACTAGA
>NW_007259947.1:81300-82147 GCF_000164805.1 Carlito syrichta | reverse complement strand
AATAAATGAAACAAAATGAGATTCACAGTTATTTATTTTATCCCATTAGGGAATATAGGCAAATGTGTATAAAATAATATCTATGAAGCTGGGCTCGGTGGCTCAGCCTGTAATCCCGTGCCTTGGGAGGCTGAGGTGAGTCAATTGCCCGACCCTGCGGGTTCAAGACCTGCCTGGGCAACTAGGTGAGACCTCATCTCTACAACAAATCAAAAAATTAGCCAGGTGTGGTAGCGCGTGCCTGTAGTAACAGCTACTTGGAAGGCTGAGGCAGAAGGATCACCAGAGCCCAGCAGGTTGAGGCTACGGTGGCTGGAAGCGGCCACTGTACTCCAGTCAGGGCGACAGAATGAGACTCCAACTCAAAAATAATAATAATAATAATTGTGTATTAATAATAATAGTAACATATTAGCTATCATTTGTTACGCTCTTAGTTTGTGCCAGGCACTAAGCTAATTTATTTACAAGCATTTAATCCCCACAAGGGAGACTGGTACTATGATAACTCCCAGTTTTAGATGAGAAATTGAGGCCCAGAGTTGTAACTTGAACCAGGTTACCTAACTAATAAGTCTGTGTGGCACATACATATACACAAACATACAACTTAATTTGTCCACCATTCACAGACAAATATGCAAATGTGTGAATAATGTATAACTTTCTTATAACATTAATCCATAATTTCCACAAATGACTTCCAACATTTTTGTCAGTATCATCAGAGAGAGAGAGTCAGAAACAGCAGTCTTGAGTACAGTAACTGGCATATGGAAGGCATAGTTGTTTCTCTCCTCTTAAAGCGTGTGAGGTATTTTGTATTGTTCAGAGCTGCAGCCTCAGG
>NW_007259947.1:63276-81250 GCF_000164805.1 Carlito syrichta | reverse complement strand
AACTGCTAGGGGAGGGAGGGGCACACCTCATCAACAAGGATACCTGCATGATCAATGTTTATATACCTAACCCTGAAATGTACCCCACATCTTTAAGATAAAAAATAAACAATAAATTGAGGTGCTTAGCCAGGCTCCACGTAAAGATGAACCTACTGACAAAGTTAATTTTTTCTTCAGGAAGTGGCCTGAATCCCTCCACACAAAGTTATATACCATAAAGCAAGATTGGGATTATTCTGAAAATACCTAAATCACGTGTTAACAGTCATCCCAATGGTTATTAAAAACTCCTCAGTAATATATCAGTGGATTCAACAGAGCTCTAAGAAAACAAAATGGCTTGTTAAATGGACTTAGGTTCTGCTTTATTGTGATTGTTGTTTTATTTTGTTTTGTTATTTTTTTAAATCAAATGAATTTGGGGAAGTATCTGTCAATGATCATGATATTAGCTTTAAAATACTTTGCATTAAAAGCATTGACAATCAGCCGGGCGTGGTAGCACAGGCCTGTAATTCTGGTTACTCAGAAGGCTGAGGTGGAAGGATCACCCGAGCCCAACATGTCGAGGCTGCAGTGGCTGCTCCGGCCACTGCACTCCAGTCTGGGTGACAGAGTGAGACTCTAATCTCAAAAAAAAAAAAAAAAAAAAAAAAAGCATTGACAATGGTTAATTACTCAAAACAAATTACTGAAGCCATTCTTGGGTTGTGATATTAAAATCACATCAGCAGCACCCAAGAGGACACTCATCCTCATGTTCAGGAGGGCAGCCATTTATTTTTATCTAGAGTCTTAATTCATTAGGTTATAACACTATTTTTATTAAGCCTAATTTCTTGAGGGGTATTAAAATGCAAGCTTTGTAGGAGCATCAATAATGTAGTGTCTATATTGAGCTCATGCTACTCAGAGTCACAGCCAATAGAAGGTCAATAAAGGCTACAGTCACATTATTCTTGCCAGATTTCTGTACAAGATCATTCAGCACAATGACTAATAGTGTTACCACCTCTGGGATTTCCTTTCCCCTTACTAGCTATAGCCTCCCTGGATTCCCTGGCCATTTAGAGTCCGAATGCAACCTGATTCACAGAATCATAAGAATTGTATCAACTTTATGATAAACTCTTGTATCTTGTAATTGATAATGTAACCTCTCAAACTCAGCTTGAAATTCAAGACACATACACACACACATACATGTGCGCGCACGTACTTGCCCACACACACTGAGGCATCTACAAATTTAAGCTTCACCTTTAGGCTGGAGCCACTAATTTTCCAGGACCTCATCTGATTATTTTACCCTCTTGTGGAATTTTGGCCTCTTGGGTCTTGCTGTTAACACCTGCTTGCAAGCATTGCAAAGGTGCCCAGATGATCTTGGTACTCCCAAAATCTTGGCATCAAGATATTACTTAAATATGCATGACCTCTCCTATAGCAAGCAGCAATAAATAAGTACGAAAATCTACATATCAAATTTGGGAACAATTAAAGAATTTCAGACTGAATTAGTCAGACAGTACAAGTACTAGAAATAGAGAAATTCTAATTTTAATAAAGTGACCTTAAGGAGTTATTTTACATACACATAGGATGTAAAAGTTATAAATGCACTGTAGTTAGAATATGATTGCAAACCTCTGTTTCTTAAACTGAGTGAATGAAATTTACCCTAAATCCATCGGAAATCTTTGGATAGCTCATCTCCAGCAAATAATGTAGTAAATATACTTAATGACCACTTATTCTACATGTAAAATTCTGGCCTAGAGACCCAAATAAGGAGTTTCTCAAGAATGAGCCTTGGTCGGGTGTGATGGCTCAAGCCTGTAATTCCAGCACTTTGGGAGGCCAAGGTGAGAGGATTGCTTGAGTCCAGGGGTTCGAGACCAGCCTTGGAAACTTGGTGAGAACTCTGCTCTACAATAAATTAAAAAAATTAGCCAGGCATGGTAATGCATGCCTGTAGTTCCAGCTAATTGGAAGGCTGAGGCAGAAGGATCATCTGAACCCAGCAAGTCGAGGCTGTGGTGGCTGTGAGCGTGCCACTGCACTCCAGCCTGAGTGACAGAGTGAGACTCAACTCAAAAAAAAAAAAAAAAAAAAACCTGGAACAAAGATTGAAGAAAAACACAACAAATCACCATAAATTAAAAGGAAATTTTTGAGAACTAGAAGGTTTTCATTAATAAAAATCAAGTGATCTCTGTTTTGAGTGTATGAATTTATGGAGTATGAATTTATGGAGTTAATAAAAAAGAATTTGATAAAGATCAAAGTTTATCAATAATAACAGACTTTGAAAAAATACGGCAAAATAAGATCTTTATACAAGGCTTTAAGGGATTTGAAAGAGTAATTATCTTACCAAAAAATAATGTAGGGCCTACCATCTCAGAAGAATGATTATTCTAGACATTATGTGAAATCTTTACTTTCACAGTCCCTATAATCATGTTCATTACAGATTACCAAATCCAAAGTTGAGGTCTTCTAGAAATTATAATACTCATTGGGTGTGGTGGCTCACACCTATAATCCCAGCACTTTAGTTTGTAAAGATGAGAGGATTGCCTGAGTTCAGGAGTTCAAGACCAGCCTGGGCAACTTGGCAAGACCTCGTCTCTACAATAAATCAAAATTAGCCAGGTGTGGTGGTGCACGCCTGTAGTTCCAGCTACTTAGCTGAGGTGGAAGGATCGCCTGAACCCAGAAGGTCATGGCTGCGGTGGCCACGAGTGTGCCATTGCACTCCAGCCTGGGCAAAAGAGTGAGACTCCAACTCAAAAAAAAAGAGAAGAAATTACAATACTCAATTTTTTAATGTTTTTTTCAATCAGGATAGGATAGACTTTACAGGGGTAGCAAACAACCCCCAGACTTCAGTGACTTAACATATTCTTTTTTTGTTTTGTTTTGTTTTTTGAGTTGGGGGTCTCACTCCGTTGCCTAGGCTGGAGTGCAGTGGTATGCTCACGGCCACCCCAGTGGACTTAGCATACTCTTAATTCTCACCTCTGGAGGGTCCCAGTCCAATGCAATCTTTTAGGTGACAGAGGCTTCATTTCAACACGTGCTTCCACCATCTCCAGAGCAGCAAAAGGGGAACACGTAGCTCTTGAAGGTTTTGTCCAGAAGTGGCATGTTGCTTCCACTTGTTTCTGTTTGTCAATGCAGATCACATGGCTATGCTCAGTGTCAAGAAAAGGATGATTGAAAAGTGAACTAGAATAATGGTAAGCAGCCCTGATGGATACCACAGTGACAATTGTGATTTAAACGGTGACAATTGTGATTTAAACGATTCAGATTTAAATGGCATGACTCCTGGAGTCATCCCCCATACCTTTCCTTTCTGCTGTGCAGGATACTTGCCTGAGGCGGAGACTAGAGACTTCAGACCACAAAACTTCATAAACCTCACCCATACAACAATGCAAGTGTGCTGCCAACCCAGATAAAATCTGACCCCCAGTTACATGTTCTAGGGAATCCAATACTGAAAAGAAGGGTAATCTTCAGGATTTTTTGAGTTCCAAGCAAAATAAATCCAACAGAAACTAGTATGAGCAAAAACATTGTAACCAAATTCAGAAAGAGCTATAGCAGACTGGACCTCAACGTGAGCCTCTAAATGTAGGAACTTAAATACTTTTAGCCCTCCCGCTCTGTTTTCCACCTCTACTGCTCTCTGCTCTGTCAGCATCTCTTTCTCAAGTCAGCTTCTTCCAGTAGAGGAATGGAAGAAAAATATGACCCCAGGGAGCTCTAGACTGACAATCAGAAAGGAACCACCGGCTCTCCTTTACCAGCTCTATTTAAAAGAAGATCCTAGGGAAGCCACTGAAGTAGCAATACAATCCGGTTTGTGCTTTTAAGAGATTTCTCTGGGCCAGGCAAATAGCTGACACGTGTCATCTCAGAACTTTGGGAGGCCGAGATGAAAGGATTGTTTGAGCCCAGGAGTTTGAGGCCATCCTGGGCAACATAGAACTTATCTCTACAATAAATAAAAAAAGATTAGCTGGGCTGGTGGCACACACCTGTAGTCCCAGCTACTTGGGATGCTAAAGCGAGAGGATCACCTGACCTCACAGGAGGTCGAGGTTGTGGTGAGCTGTGATGGTGCCAGTGCACTCCAGTCTGGGTGACAGAGTGAGATCCTGACTCAAAAAAAAAAGATTCCTCTGGCTACTGTTTGGAGAATAGATTGGACAGAGGCAAAAATGAAAGTCCTACTTAGCCTTGTTGACCAATTACTCCATGAAATCTCTTCCCTTGCCTTCTGTGACACAAAAACATTATAGGTCTATAGTAGAGGCTAAAAAGCCCTTTTGGTTCATTTCTATTGTTACCACACAACATCTCTTGGGTACTTCATGAGTTACGAACGCTTGGGCCAATGATCCAAAGTGCTACTATGCTAATCCTGAGGCTGAAACTCAAGTGGGAAATTTGCTTAGCCCAACCCTGGGTATCTCTTTTTTTCATACTTAAATTCAACTACATAGCTCCATCCTACTTTTCTCCTGAGGCTGCTGTTACCACTCAACTCAAAAGCATCCATGGCTCCTCAAGTTTATTGATTTAAACATGCACTTCCCAGGCTCTCCACGATACTATCCTGATTTACTTCCCTGAGCAGTTTTTCTATTTTTATGATGTAAATATGGATGAGTAGCTTTTCATAGAAGACTCAAATTCAGAAGTACACAGAGAAAAAGATGGCCACTCCCCTTTAACCTTCCTTGCTCCCCTCACCAGTGGGGACCACTTTGAACAGTTTGGAAGGTATCTTTCCAGTCTACTTTCAATACATTTATCATGTATATTCATGAAAATGTGGAAGTCCTTTTTTGTAATATGTAACAAAGATAATGTAATAATATATGATTTACAATTATCATAGTACTATAAGAAAGGGATTGGCAGTAATGGGAAACTGTCAGGGGAGGGGAGGTGGGATTGGCAGTTGAGGGAGACTGCTAGGGGAGAGAGGGACACACCTAATCAACAAGGGTACTTGCTTAATCAATGCTTGTATACCTAACCCTGAATTGTACCCCACATCTTTAAAATAAAATTTTTTTTTAAATAAATAAATATATATATATAATTTGATCAGTTTCCACATACTATAAGATGTATGGTGTTATTACTTAACAACATAACTTCACTTTCCATTTCAGTATGCATAGATCCACTTCCTTCTTTTTAAGGACAAACTAGTGTTCCTCAGGTGAATGTCTGTAATCCTTTATTTGCAATTTCAGATCCCAAAACATTCTGAAAACTGAACATTTTTGGTAAGTTTATAGTAAATTCATTTGGTGGTAAAACCTGACCTAAGCTGACATGAAGCTATTTAAAATCTTTATTTATTCCATTTCTGAATATTTATAATTTTCAATGCAAAAATAATGTATTTGATTAGGGAGTTTTGCCCCAGACTGCACTAATATTGTTGCTTAATATACAACCAAAACTTCTGAATTATAAAACATATTTGCCCAAGTGTTTCAAATAAGTGATTGGGAATTTATAGTTTGAGGATGTGGGGATTGTGTGTGCTTTTAGTTTCTTGAGAAAAGTTTATGAAATGTGTAAAACTTATGACTTATAATAATAATTAATACTCATCATGTGCTTATTATATAATAAACACTGTTCTAATGCTTTCCATAAACTAATTAATACATTCTTCACAATACTTTAAATAAGTATTATTATGATCTCCATTTTACAGATGAGAAAAACTGAGTCACAGAGAGACTAAGTAATTTGTGCAATTTCTGTAGTAATTAATGCAGCCAAAGTTGAATGTAAGCTAGTTTGGCCCCAGAACGTGTGCAGTTCACCCATTGTGCTGTTTTGCGTTTGTGCCCTCTGGGAATAATATAGCTAACATCTAGTCAGATCTAGCATTTTGTCCCATTTGCTTGACATCATTTACAAAAATAAAACCTTACACATCTAGTTAAAACCCCTGTGTAGCCCAATCCCAATCCCATTCCCCTTCCTTCTGAGAAGTAACTACTATCTTGAATTTGGCATTTCACCATTTTATGCATGTTTTTTATATTTTTATGTAACTACATACAATATAATTTTTTAGGCTTTACATAAAGCAGAAAGGGGGACAAAATCTTGAAAAGACACATGGGCCTTCACGTTACTAATTACTAATACTCTGTTTCTTAAACTGGATGGTATGTGTGTGGGTATTCATTTCCTGTTACTTATTATACAGCACTGGGCCTTTCATTTGGTATTTTATATATATAATGATTTTAAATTTTAAAATAAGTTTTATATTAATATAAATAATATTGTAATATTTTTTTAAAAATCTTTTTGAAAAAACTAGATACTTCGTCGGCTTGGCTTGGATATGTTCCCACCCTTTAGATAAATCACTGTGCCCAGAGGGCTGGGAGACTTGCTAGATTAACTAACAAGAATCATGCATTCGTCCCTATGGCCAGGGAGTGAAATTTGTTACAAAAAGGACAGTTTGGACAATATTGGACAAAACACCAAATATAAAACAATGGCTATGGTGGAAGCCAGAAGTGTTTTAACAGAATCAGAAAAAAAAAAATACCCTCTAAGCTCTCTTATTTAGAATGTACACTATCCTCCCCACTGTTACCCAGATGGACACACTTTCTACCTGTCACTTGTATACTGTCCTTTTAAATTAAAAGAGAATGAAATAATCCAAACAAAGCTATTCTGGGAAAACAAAGAGTGAAACCTCCCTCCCCACTTCCCCATTCCCTCTACTTCAGCCCAGATCTAGCAGGACAACAGGATGGAGCCTCGTTTAGGCCTACACAAGCAAATTAAAGGCTTTCACCTAGGCTTTGGGAAGCCTCTGTAGTGGACATCAGGCAGTATACAATTCTCTAATGGATCCAATTTATGATTTCTGGCAAACTTAAGGCGAGGCAAAATTTGAAAGCAGGAGGAGACTAAATGAAAGACACTAATTTTCCTCTACATAATAATGGGAAAGATCAGTTCCATTGTGGGGAGTGGTAGACTTGCCAATTGTGAGGCAGCTGGTTTTAAACATGGCACTCTTCTTTTTTGTGGTGTTGAACTGCACCCTCTCTTTCTGAGAAAAATGTGTGTGTGTGTGTGTGTGTGTGTGTGTGTATTCAGAAGGTGGTACCACCCCCATGAGGGGTTTTGAACATCTAGAGTGGTATTCATGTCTTCTAGCATGGTCTACTCAAACATAATATTTTATATATATATATAATTTTATATCAAATTACTTTTTAATGCCCTAAAGTTAGGGCATTATATTGATATTTTGAAATTATCCATGTAGCCAAATTACATTACCTATGAATTTTATTTCAGGATAGTAAAGGTTACATTGCAAATGTATTATAAGAAGGGAACATTGGTATAGAAGAGTCAGGAATCTCTGAGCTCCACCTTAGGACGGATTAAAAAGCACAAAACAAAGAAGGTAGGCAATTCCTCTCCATAGAAAATAAATGGAAAGCTAGGCAAAATATTAAAACTAACCATTCAGAATACTAAAAACAACCAAAGATAGGCAATGCCTCAAGAAGTGGTTACTCTTTCAAAAATGAACAAACAGTCGGGCATGGTGGCTCACTCCTATAATTTCAGCACTTTGGGAGGCAGAGGAGAGAGGATTGCCTCAGCCCACCAGCTCAAGACCAGTACGAGCAACATGGCAAGACCTTGTCTCTACAAGAAATCAAAATATTAGCCAGGCTTGGTGGCACATTCCTGTAGTTCCAGCAGGTAGAGGCTGTGGTGGCTGTGAGCGTGTCACTGTACTCCAGCCTGGGCCACTGTACTCAGCCAGAATGAGACTCTGACTCAAAAAATAAAATAAACAAAAATGAACAAACAGAAAAACTTGCTCTGCATCAGGTAAGAATGATGAGTTTTGGCCTTCCCGTTTGGAGGTATTCCCATTCCCTCTACCTCAAGTTTTATTTACCTCTCCCAGACAGAGTTTCAACAGCCAAAGGTGGTGGTATCAGTTCAGAGAAAGTGGCAGAGCAGCTGGAAATTCAAGGGGTTTTGGAAGTGATACAATAAACTCTCCACACACCCCTGGCTGTCTACTAAATTACATATGCACACATGAAATTCCAGAGAGCCTGGCAAAAGGTGAAAGACCAGGGAGACGTGTGAATTTATTGTACTTTTGATTAATTCCTCAACCCACACACAACTTTGGCAGCAAGGGTGAAAGTCTTACTCGTGTCTGAGAATTAACTTTGTCCAATTTTTTGGCTGAAGCTACTAAACTACACAGGCACTGGGAAAAACAGCAGGAATCCAGATTTTTTAAAACAAACAGAGACTACAATGGCTACATACTGCAGGGGAGACATATTTCATGGTGTGAGCTCACGCAAGTTAATTGCCTACCAAATAAAAAGCTGAAAACTCTAAGAAGAACAAAACAAAATCTGCAGTTTGCAGTAGATTATCTACAATATCTAATTTTCAACCAATAAGAACTAGACATACCAAGAAACAGAATATGTGGCTCATATGCAGGAAAATAAAAAGCAAATAGGAAATGAACTCTCAGTGGATCCAAATTTAGTAGACAAAGGATTCAAAACAGCTATTACAAATATGTTTAAGTTTTAAAATATATATGTTTGAGAAATTAAAATAAAATATGCTAGTTATAAGAAAATAAATAGGAAATCTCAACAGATAAATAAAAACTATTAAAAAAAACAAAACAAATGTGAAGCCTAAAGTTGAAAAGTAAAGTACAATAGCCATAACAAAACATTCACTGGATGTGATCAATAGCAGATCTAAAAATGGCAGAATTAATTAACTTAAAAATCAGTTGAAATTGCTATGGTCTGAATACCACCCAAAATTCATATGGTGATATCCTCACTCCCAAGATGATAATATTAGGATATGGGGTTTTGGAGAGATGATTAGGTTATATGGACAGAGTCCTCATGAATGAGATCAGTACCCTTATAAAGGAGATTCAAGAGAGGCCTATTGCCCCTTTTGCCGTGTAAAGTTAGAGTAAGAAGACAATTGTCTATAAGAAAATGGACCCTCATCAGACACCAAATCTGCTGGCACCTTGATCTTTGATTTCTCGGCCTACAGAATTGTAAGATATAAATTTCTGCTGTTTGTAAGCCATCTAGTTTATTATATTTTGTTATAGTATCCAGTTTGCACTAAAACAGAAATTATGCAATCCAAAGAGTAAAATGAAAAAAAATGAAGAAAAATTGACCAGAGCTTCTGAATTTTGTGGGACAATGGCAAGTGCTCCAACATACATGTAATTGGAGTCCCAGAAAGTAAGGACAAAAAGAAAAGGGCATATGATGGTCAAGATTATGTGTCAACTTGGTTAGGATATAGTACTCAGTTATTCAATCAAATGCTAATTAAAGTGTTGTTGAGAAGATATTGTGTAGATGTTATTCATATTCATAATCAGTTGACTCAATGTAAAGTAGATTATTCTGAATAATCTGGGTGGGTCGTATCCAATTAGTTGAAAGGGCTTAAGAATAGAGCTGAGATTTCCTTGAGGAAGAAGATATTTTGTCTGTAAAGTGCAGCATCACCTCCTGCTCAAGAGTTTCCAGCCTACTCTCCCTGATAATCTGCCCTATACATTTCATACTTGCCTAGCCAGTTCCCACAATTATGTAAACCAATTCCTTGCAATAAGTCTTTCTACACACACGCACATGTATACACACACATACATATTCACATCATATTATATATCCTACTAGTTCTGTGTCCCTGTTGGAACCATGGCTGATACAGGGCAGAAAGAAATATTTGAAGATAATAGCCAAAAATATTTCAAATTTGGTGAAAAATATTAACTTACAGATCCATGAATCTCAACAAACCCACAAACCCAAATAAGATAAACACAAAGAAAACCACACCTAACAGTGTTCAGAATCAAAAATAAAGAAGTGCCTCAACAACACACACTAATGGGGACACATAGAAAAGAATCAGACTTGGAATGCATTCTCAACTGTTCTATAGGATTTGGAATAGCAAGCCCATGAGAGCCTTGCAGAATTCCTAAGACATTGGTCTAGTTTAAATAATCTAGACTTGGAGAGGTGGTTGGATATTGAGGTAAGCCCAAGCCCTGTAGTAAAGTAGTAGTTGCTTCCTCCAAAATAGAAAGATATTAAGATGGGGAAGATTTTTTTAAAAAAACATATTTTAGAGTGGAATTAAGAGTAAAAACTAGTATTAAGTGCCAAGGTACAATGCACCTTCCAATACTTTTCCTCAGAACTTAACTCTGTTCTCCCAACCACATCTGATGCAAAGGCTTACTTTGTGGCTATATATATAAAGCATGCATTCTCAATTATCTCAATTAACTAGTATTAAATACCAAGGCACAATGCACCTCCCAATACTTTTCCTCAGAACTTAACACTACTCTCCCAACCACGTCTGATGCAAAGGCTTACTTTGTGGCTATATATATATAATGCATTTTCAATTATCCATGGCCCTTTGCACTCGGAGACATCTCATGGATCACATACCAACAACTCAACTGTACTTTTTAATGAAATAGTGAAAAATGAATCACTTCATATTAAATAGTATAGCATTGGAACCAATTATTTTATTGTAATTATATTTGGCTTATAACGGAATTTTGTACATTGAGGAACTTATTCATGATTTAAAAAATTAAACTTTTTTATATTTTCCTAACATGGTAACATATGAAACAGTCACCAACATGCATTACAGGTTCATTGATGCATGTTGTACGATAGTAACTTCTTTGACGTCTTCCATCTGGTGTTTTTCTATCCAAGCAGACAGTGCAGTCTTGTCATCTTCTTCTCACATTAATATTACGTAATTTATTGTCCAGTCTGTTGTTCGAAGATGTGTAAGGGCACACTTGTGATTCCTAAAAACTGTTTCTCAACTGATCGATCATATCTCAGTATATATTCTGTCTCTTTATTTGCTTTTTCATGCAATTTGATTGTAAATCTTCAAAGAAACATGCATTTAAAAAAAATTTGGCACAACATAAATTTGTCCTGTATAATCACCAGTAATCTCTTTATGTCCCCTGAGAGGGGACATCCGAATGGTTTGTCAGATTTCCAATGTCCCCTCAGAGGGGACACCTGAGTGTAAAGGACTAGTTTAGGAAGAGAGAAACCAAAAGGTGCGGAGGCACCAAGCTCACTAACCATATGTCACTTCTCCTCCCTCGAGAAGAATGAGTAAAGAAACAAAGAAAGTTCTATCATGGTTACAGAGTAGAAATTTCTTTCCCTCTATAGAAACATGGGAAGTGAGGAATAAATTGGCCTAATTTCCCAGCTAGAATGTCAATTTCTTAAAGTCACAAAAATGCAACTTATATAAACATCTGTATCTATTACACTTCCAAGCAGAGAGCTGTACATATAATAGATATGAGAAAATATGTATCAACTTGGCCATCAGCATTAGTCAGGGTTCTCCAGAGAAGCAGGACCAATAGGAGATAGATAGACAGACAGATGATATAGATAGATAGATATAAAGAGAAAGATAGAAAGATAGGAAGGAAAGAAGGAAGGAAGGAAGGAAGCGAGCTATGGTTTGACTGTCCCCTCCAAACCTGATGTTGAAATTTGATCCCCAGTTTAGAGGTGTGGCCTAATGGGAGGTATTTGGGTCACAGGGACAGATCCCTCATGGATAGATTAATGCCCTCTCCTGAGGTAAGTGAGTTCTCACTCTATTCCTTCCTGTGAGAGCTGGTAGTTAAGAAGAGCCTGGTGGCTGGGCCTGGCTTGGTGGCTCAGCCTATAATCCCAGCAATTTGGGAGACTGAGGCAAGTGTATTGCCTGAGCCAGCAGATTCGAGACCAGCCCAGGCAACTTGGAGAGACCTCATCTCTACAATAAATCAAAAATTAGCCGGGCGTGGTAGCACGCACCTGTGGATTCAGCTCCTTGAAAGGCTGAGGTGGAAGGATCGCCGGAGCCCAGCAGGTCGATTCTGGGGTGGCTGTGAGTGTGCCACTACACTCCAGTCTGGGGGACAGAATGAGACTCCAACTCAAAAAATAAAAATTAAAAAAGAACCTGGTACCTCCCCTTCTCTCTCTTCCTCCTCTCTCACCATGTGATCTTTGGAAATACTGGCTCCCCTTCTGCCTTCTATCATGAGTGGAAGCAGCCTGAAGCCTTCACCAGATACAAATGCCCAATCTTGAATTTTCCAGCCATTGGAATCTCACACCAAATAAACCTTTTTTCTTTATAAATGACCCAACCTCAGGATTTCTTCTATAGCAACACAAAACAGACTAAAATAGATGGAAGAATAGATAGATGATAGATAGATAGATGGTAGAAATAGGTAGAAGGTAGAGATAGATAGAAGGTAGAGAGAGAGAGAGAGAGAGAGATGATATTATAAAGAATTGGCTCAAATAATTATGGAGGATGAGAGCCCCAAGATCTGTAGTCCACAAGCTGAAAACTCACAAGAGCTGAGGGTGTAGTTCCAATATAAGTCTGGAGGCCCGAGAACAGGAGAATTGATGGTTTAAGTTTTAGTCTGACTCTGACAACCTGAGAACCAAGAGAGCCAAAGGTGTTTATTCCGGTCTGAAAGCCAGCAGTCTCAAGACCCAAAAAGAGTTGGATTTTTAGTTCAAGTCTGAGGGTAGGAAAAGATTTATGTCCCAAATCAGTCAGACAGGAGGAGTTCCCTCTTATTTAGCAACTTTATTCTATTTAGGCCTTCAGATGATTGGGAGGCCCACCCACACTAGGGAGGATAATCTGCTTTACTGTCTACCAATTCAAATGTTAATTCCATCCAGAAACACCCTCACAGACACACCCAGAATAATGTTCAACCAAATGTGTCAATGTGTGAATACCTCATGGCCCTGTCAACTTGGCACATAAAGTAAACCATCATGCAGTTCTATATTATGTGTGTGTGTGTGTGTGTGTGTGTGTGTGATGGAAAGAGAGAGAGATGAGAGAAATAGAGAATGTAATTTTAATAAACTCTAATCACACCTAATAGTTGAGCAGTGCTCTACAGTTTATAAAGCACTTCCATATATATTATCTCATTCAGTCTTCATAGCAACCAGCATTAGGAGTGAGAAAAATGAGGCTCATGGGGTGGCACAATTTGCTCAAAGTCACACAGCTAATATGAAGTAGAATTGCGACTCGACCCACATGATCAGACTCAGATCCAGTTCTGTCTCTACCACACCATGGCTGCTTTATTACTGCTATTTATTTGTTAAGCATTTTGACCTCCTTAAAGAAGAAAAGGCTGTTGCATGTGAAGTCTGGGGCGGCAGCTGTATCCCCAGCTGTCTGAAATGCCTCCACCAGGTTTGGCAACAGCTGTCTCAGCTTGACATCTCACTGGGTTCCTGTCAGAGCCCCACCTTAGGGAATGACAAGTTTAATGAAGAAAAATCCAACCTTCCACCTGAACTACCAGCTTTGCAAATGCACTGACATCTGACAGGCTTGGAGGCCCTCACTGCGGGGAATGGGGTGACCCCAGTCTCTCAGCTCATAGATTATATGTTTGGCAGCTTTCTCTGCAATTGGCTGGCACTATTTGTGTCTTCTCTGGAACCTACTCTCTAGTCCCAATGCTAATTTAGATGCAATGCAAACACTGAGTATTTCCTATGTGCTAGTCACTGGGGATATATAAAAAGATGAGTAACACACCATTTCTGCCTCAGGGACACTCAAAGTCCTACAGAAGAGTTAGAAACTTTATATTGCCAGTATTTCTATGGAGACAATACTATTGCCATGGCAAAGGGTCCCCATTTGAACAGAGAAACTCTGGTGCGATTGCTCAAAAAGTTAAATACCATGTTGACTGTTTCCTTTGGCAAGAACGGCAAATTCAAATGCCAGCAAGAATCTCAGAAGGGCAAGTTCTGTGGAAGGGACGCTTTAAAATTAGTATTTGAGAACCAGAACCTCACTTTTTATCTTTAAAAAAAATAAGTCAACAGCATGTCAAAGACCACATGAAAACATGTGGTGTATCAGGGGACAGACAAACAGGGTCACATATTTGGAGGACAGGGTACATGGAGGGCAGTGCCAGGAGGTGGGATTAGAAGGAAAGGTGGTAAGAATCTTCACTATCATACCAAAATGTTTGGAATATATTCTGAATGCAGCCAGAGAAGACTTATAAGTTGGTCTGGGGTTAGCATGACGGGATATGTGATTTGGAAAAGCAATGCTGCTACTTAGCAGAGGAAACGGCCCTAGAGACTAATCCGAGGAAATACTAGAATGTCCCACACAAGTGAGAGACGATGAAGGCCAAGACCAAGAAAGTGGAAACGGAAACAGGGCAAGGACTGGAAGGACCCATCAGAAGCAGATCAGTCAGATCTGGGTCAAGAAGAGGTGTAAGATATCCAGTTATGCAACAGGGTACTAGAAAAGGTATGAAAGAGAACCTAGGAAAAGAAGTGGAGTGGAAGAAGGTTCAAGGAGGAGTTGCTGAGCTTACCTTGAGCTGGACGTGCTCAATGTGAAGGGCATATAGATATCCGAGTGAAGATGTTTAGTGGTCAGGCCAGAAAGTACAACCCAGGAAAGTGGAGCAGGCTCACGATTAAACCATAGAAGTGGATGAGACTACCCAGGAAGGCAACACGAAGATAAGGAAAACAGGTGAAGGGCAAACCCCTGGGAGCTCTGATGTTTTGTTTGTTTGTTTGTTTGTTTGTTTGTTTTGAGTTGGAGTCTCACTCTGTCGCCCAGACTGGAGTGCAGTGGCGGCTCCCGGCCACCGCAGCCTCGACCTGCTGGGCTCCGGCGATCCTTCCGCCTCAGCCTTCCAAGTAGCCGGAATTACAGGCATGTGCTACCACGCCCGGCTGATTTTTTGATTTATTGTAGAGATGAGGTCTCGCTGCCCAGGCAGGTCTCAAACCTGCGGGCTCAGGCAATCCACTCACCTCAGCCTCCCAAAGGCGCGGGATTACAGGCTGAGCCACCGAACCCGGCGGCACTGACATTTATCAGCCAGGCCAGGAAGCAAAAACGGGAATCTGAAAGCACTCACAAGAGGTAAAAGAAGGAGGAGGCAGCAGTGGCAGAGAAGGAACAGTGAGCGATAATAGCAAATGCTACAGAGAGATTACAGAAGATTAGAGCTGGATGTTACCTCTAGATTCCTCTGGAAATTGAAAGGCCTTTGCATTAGGTTTAGAAAGGAAGAAAAAACAGAAGGGGAATAGATGTCATTCAACACTGTCAGTCATTGTTGAAGTCAGGGCATGGGTACATAGGTGCTCATTATAACGTTATCTATACTTGTGTATATGTTTGAGTCCTGCGCCTTTGGGAGGCTGAGGTGAGTGGATTGCCTGAGCCCACGGGTTTGAGACACGCCTGGGCAAGTTGGCGAGACCTCATCTCTACAATAAAAATCAAAAATTAGCTGGGCATGGTAGCGTGCGCCTGTAGTTCCAGCTACTCAGAAGGCTGAGGCGGAAGGATCGCCGGAGTCCAACAGGTCGAGGCTGCGGTGGCCGGGAGCGGCCACTGCACTCCAGTATGAGTGACAGAGTGAGACTCCAACTCAAAAAAAAAAAAATTAAATTAAAAATAAAATAAGATCTCATTACTGGCTTCTAAGATGAGGGTTTCTGTTGAATGGCAAATGGGAAACAAAGAAGAGGGGCAGCTGGTGTCAATTAAGTGTCATATTTTGAAACTTTGCTGGCAATGTGATATGGTGATGGGATGCACAAGGCCCAGAGCTTGTATCATTCATTCAGAGTCACTACAGCAAACAGATGACAGTCATATTAGGATGCCTCCCGAGGGCTTAATAAAAAGAGTACTGGGGGGGGCACAGTGACTCAAACCTGTAATCCCAGCACTTTGGGAGGCCCTGGTAAGAGAATTGCCTGAGCCCACAGGTTCAAAAACACCTGGGCAACTTGGCAAGACCTCATCTCTACAACAAATCAAAAAATTAGCCAGGCGTGGTAGCGTGCACCTATCCTTCTGGCTACTTGGAAGGCAGAAGGATGGCCTGAGTCCAACAGGACAACCACTGGGGTGCCTGTGAGTGTGCATGTCACTGCACTCCATCCTGGATGGCGGAGTGAGACTCCAACTCAAAAAAACAAAACAAAACTACTTATGGTATAGGAGCCAAGTATAGAAAAAAGCACAAGGAGGACTGGGATGCTGGTGCTGGTGACAGTGGGATGTTACCCGCCTTTCTCACATTCTCTTGATGGAATGCAGTCATAAGTCTCTATTTCTCATGGGTGTGTGTGGGTTGACTAATGGTCAGGGGGGCGCATCTGGGGGCTCTGTTTCAAGCTGGTGTCCAGCTGGGCTTGGCTCCTCTTTGAGGATTGAGCTCTGGGCTGTTCCACATGTGTTCATTCTGGGTTCCAGACTAAAGAGGCAGCAGTTGCCAGAGGAAGCTCTTCTCATAGAAATGGCAGGCTTGAGCTTGCGAGTGACTCAGATGGATGGGTGTACCCACATTCCATTGGCCAAAGCAAGTCATAGAGCCAAGACCAGAAGCAGGGGAAAATATGTTTTTCCTTTTATGGGAACAACTACAAAGTCACATCAAGACAAAGAACATGGATACCAGGAGGGGTGAGGAGTTAGGGCCCATAATTCCATCTACAGCATACTTTCTTTTTCCATTTCTTTTTTTATTTTTATTATTTATTTATTTATTTACTTTGAGTAAGGGTCTCACTCTTTTGTCCAGCCTGGAGTGCAGTGGCACAATCATGGCTCACCACAGCCTCAACCTCCTAGGCTCAGGCGATCCTTCCACTTCTGAGAAGCTAATTTTTTTTTTTTTTTTAAGGGATGAGATCTCACTGTATTGCCCAGGCTGGTCTCAAACTCCTGGGCACAAGTGATCCTCCTGCCTCGGCCTCCCAAAATGCTGGGATTACAGGCATGAGCTACCTTTGGTCTAGGAGTAAAGCATATTTAGAAGCAAGTGGAGGAAGCCTTTAGAAGAATCCAGAAAGAGTCCTGAGCAGAAGGCCTCTTGAGAAAAGCTCTGACCTTCCTATAGGCAAAAACCTGAGGTGATCCCACAGGAAGAATGCCAGGATAATAAATGTTCTGGCCTCCTTTGAGTCTTCTCCCCGGGGCTGCTCATGGGCTGAACACAACTGGAAGCCAGAAAGTATAGGAGCTCTTTTGAAAAAATAAAGGTCAGGATCCCAGGACAGATAGCGATGTGGAATACAGCAAGAGTAAGTCTGGAGGGACATAAAGAGGAGATGAGAGCACAGCACTGGCCAGCTAGCAGAGCAGGATAAAGGAAGGTGGTGGGCAGCTAAAGAGGAGAGGTTTGGCGTGTGAGCAAAAGACTCAGCACCCTCCAGGTATAGTCCAGGAAAATGCAGAGCCAGTGGGCTCAGAAGTTGCAAAACCTGTAGGTGGCCTGCACCGCCACCTGGACATCTGATCCAGGGGGACAGACAGAGAGGTTTTTCCTCCCATGAGGAAAAGACACAGCTGGAGGTGGAAACGGGCAATTAAGACTGATTGTCTGACTCAGTAATCAAATTAGGCTGTGACGGCTAATGATAGTCAGGAGAGGCAAGTTGCTAGTGGGAGCTGGGAGCAGGCAATCAGCGCAGAGAATGATGCTTGAGAGGATCTGGGATGAGGCTCTGTGTCCAAGGGATCTAGAGAGCCACCTCCCAAAACACAATGCTTTACTCAGACTCATCAACCCTCCCCTGGTAAGGTATTAGGAAACTCTTAACCTGTGTTTGCTTTGTTTTGGTTTTTTGCTAATTGTTTTTTTGTTGTTGTTTTTTGGGGGTTTTTTTGAGTTGGAGTCTCACTCTGTCGCCCAGACTGGAGTGCAGTGGCCACTCCCGGCCAC